>NW_009260758.1:638347-646972 GCF_000687185.1 Egretta garzetta
GTCAAGGCCCCCGTTTGAAGTCCCTCCTTACGGGACCCTTTGTAACAGGATTTCTGCAGTGTGCCATTCCTCATCTCAAGCAATTCAACGCTGAAAGGCTTTCCAGAGAATCTGAAGCTATTTTGCCGATACCGTGTTTCACGTCTGCTTTGTGTGGGATTTTAATACTTTAACCTATGACTGCAAATCCTATTTGTAAGATAAACGAGACCAAATATGTCTTATTGCTGACGGTTTGATTTCCAGCAACTGGGATACAAGTTCCTTAATCGTTTTAAGATGGTTCTAATGATGTTTGTTTTGAGCAAAAAAGCTCCTTGCTGAGCCTTGCAGTCCCATGATGTACTCAGTTCTCTGTTATCATATTTTCACTGTGGTTCAGTGCTCAATTAAATAGAGACTGGCAATTTTATTTGTACCATTACCGAAATTGGAGCAGCGCTTTATCAAAGTCTTTTTCACTGTTTAGGTTGTTTAGGTAAGAACAGAATCTCAAAGCGCACTTAACTGCTTCAACTTGAGAACTCCACAGTGAAAGTTTAATTTTGCTTCGGTTTTTAACAGAAAAGAGATCAGAGTCTTAGAGAGACAACAAAAAATGCAAACGTAAAGGACTGCTTAATGGCATACGCTATTGCCACGCATGTGAAGAATCACCCATAAATGAACAGGTCTCAGTAACATTGCATCAAGCCTCGATCAACTGAGAACCCAAAAGACCGGGTAAGTCAATGTGTTTGAATCAAACGGAATTGGGTCCTTAATGAGGCCAAGCAAGCTAATGCACCCAAACCCTGACTCCCTAGATTTAAGCGAAAGCCCGGTGCTTATATAATTTGCCAAATCCACACTTTACAACAAGATTATTTGGCCAAAAATTTGGCCCTATAGGCTTGATCCAACATTTCTCCTAACTAACATTTCTCTAACAGTTTTTGGATAACACCCACCCAGCATTCTATATCTATTTTTACAGGTGCAGCTAACTTTTAAAAAAAAAAAAAATATGAAACCCAAACCTGATGTTTCCCATTCTTATTTCAGTAGAAAAGGAAGGTTTCCTCCCCGAGGGCTATGAGAGAGATTCACAAGAAGCCCGTGAAAACAGCCAAAGCAAGGAGGAAGAGCTCTACTTAAAAGATCGTCCAGCGAATAATCACTCTTCTGAGGCTGCAGGACGAAGCACTGCCCGTTGCAAAGCTTCTGACTTAGCAAATCTAAAAGCAGCTCTTTGCACGGACGAGGGCAAGACAAACAGCGGATTTCGGGCGGCAGGGCGCAGGCAGCCGGCTCAGCGCCGCGCAGCGAGCGGGCCATTGCGGCAAAGCCCACGCTCCTCAGCCGAGCACCGAGCCCACAGCAGAGCCAAATCCTGCAGGTTCCCAGCCACCGGGGCCGTTCGTAGCCGGCGGAAAGCAACAGCAGCTCAGGGGACCCATGCACAGCCACGCCATCTCCAGCGTCGGGATCCTCGCACGCCTGCAGCGGGAGGCGGCTCGGGAATCGTGTTAGGTTTTGAGAGGGCTCAGCACCGCTGGTTTTATGCACATGCAGTTACATTTCAGAGATTACACATTTTTTTTTAAAAAAGTCATCAGCATGGTACGTTTATCTACCACATGATCTTGTTTTCCATTTAACTGCAACCTTTCATGTCCAGGAGCCTGCCATCTGCCGACAAATTGTCACTTGATGAACCGTTAGATTAATGAGGAGAAATGCACTTTCTCAGAGAAAGTACTTTTCCTCCTACCACTTCTAATGCAGCAGATTTTTCTGCAGTTTGCAGCCTGCACAGGCAAGATGGAGGGCGAGGAAGAGGGGAAGGAAGAAGCAGCACAGCCCTGGGACCTTCTCAAGGACACGCAGCAGGTCAGGCTGAGCCCAGATTGGAATCCAGGTCTCCTGAATCCCCATCCACCGCCCCACACCACCCCTCTTCTCCCAGAAGAGACCTAATCAAACATAACGTTTCCCCCTTTTCTTGAAGGAAGTTGGAAAAGGCGCATAAATTCATAGAGCAAGACCACAGACAAGTTAATTACGTTCTATTCAGACTATTTGCTACTCCACAGATAAACTTTAATTTTTTTTTTAACCGTATCAATGACAAAGTTATTCAGAAGTTGCCGTTTCACACGTGCAACGAAAGTCAGCTTAAGAAAAAGGGAGAAAGAGATAAAGTAACTAATTTTGTGAGCTTAAACCTCAATAAACCCCCAGCAGAGGAAAGCAAACACGCACGACATCCCTTGCTCCTCAGAAAGAGCGCCTGCATTATTTTTTTTTTCTTCCCATTTGCCCAGCGCAGACAAGCTAGTTAGAGAAAATTCAGGTCGAAAGTACCACGCTCCCACCAAGGTGCTAGGCAGAAGTTACACTTTGACAGCGATATCTTATACAGCGACCGTCAGAGTGATGTAAGAACGCGACTGACGGATCCTATTGACAGGCATCTGCAGAAAGCTGAAAAAAGAAAACCTATGAGATACACACTGTCGGGGAAAAAAAAATCATTTTTTTTGTTTCAAACCAAGCATGACCTGACAGCATCTTTTTAATCCCATTACAAGTAAGCAGCACTTACTGAAGTTGATACTGACTGAAGTTCATACTTACTGGCTCTAACCCTGATGGGAGAAGCCCAGAGGCTGATGTCTAAGCTGCCAAGGCCCCTACAAGCACACCGTCTTTTCCAGCATATTTCTGTCAGAAGGAGAGAGTTGGAACATGCAAAAAGAACCAGGGCGACCAATGTCATGGGGAAAGAGCGCAAGCTTGGTGTACAGCACCAACTAGAGTTTGGCCAAGGAAGAAAAATGGCCAGGGAAAAAGAGGGGACAGAACAGACCCGATTTTATTGTGCATTGCCCTATACATCTATGGAGGCTTCACTGCAGAACGGGCTGTCTCCTACAGCCCCATTCCTCACATCAAGCCTCCACGCTTCCTTCCTCATGGGAGACACGCTCCTTAGCAAATGCAATACTCCCCAAATTTACCATTTTCCTTCTGTCTGTCTGTCCACCTCGCTAGCCTTCCTCTGCTCATCTCCCTCTGACCCTACTTGCCCGCCACCATCACCCCCTTCCCATGTCCCACGCATCCCATCTCTCCCTTTGCCAATACTGCACCTTGGCGGGGGCTCCCTGCCCTCCATGGTGGCACTGGCGTCGTTTTCCACGACCGGGCTTTGCTGGACGCCTCCCAGTAGCCTTGGGTCCCCGCTGGCAATAATGTTAACGCTTTTCTTCTGCCAGCAAGTCTCCTATGGAAGGCTTCTAAGTCTGCTCTCGTCTTCCAGATGCAGCCACCCCTTCAAGGGTGAGCTCGCTGCTCTTCCCTCCTAGACACCTCTGCAGGCATCCAGGTCTGCAGACTAAAACCCAAGTGCCTGTGACAAGCAGCCGAAGAGGAGGAGCCACTACCAGCACATGATCGGCACGTGTGGAGAACCACTGGTGGCCAGGAGACCTACTTTGAGCCCCGCTGATCTAGAAAAACCCGATGGGCTGGGCTGCTTTACAGATGAAGGCTCCAGTTCCCAGGTTGACTTCTACATGCTGGGCCCCCCCCCAGTAATTTTACAGAATGCAAGCACGAGTCATTCTTCTGAAGCAAAGGTTCAAAAAACTGCACCACCTTATCTCATAAAGAGCATTAGCAACTGAATCTACTTAACCCTTACAGATGGAGGAGTGGCCAAGGGCTGCAGAGTTATTGTAATAATACGATAAGTTTTCAATTAACCCTTTACACAAAGCATCACCCGCCAGCTCAGATATGTATCCGCCTTTGTGGCCATGCATCTCCTCTCGGAGCGGGATGCAGACAGGACATACCTGGACTGCAATCAGAACTTTTTTCTTCAGAGCTTTTTGGCAGATTTTTGAATTTCTGAAGTAGCGGAGAGGATGGGCCAAAGTGCAAGAGAAACTTTTCTAAAAGTTTCATACTAAGCTGCTACTAAACAATTCCCATAAATTAAAAAAAAAAAAGCTACAGCCTTTTGGCATTTTTTGGCCTACTGTGATCAGAAATTTCTTGCGTGCATACACAGATATTACATTCTTCTGACCGCAGACATCACACACATGGCAGGGATGAGGGGAGAATGAACTGCCTGCGTACATCATTACGTTTGGATCCAGCATCCAAGCCTCTTTGCTTATAGCTTAGCATCAGATTACTCCAAGAGCAGAGACATTATCTAACATCCTAACCCAGAAATTCCCTTCATCTGGCATTCAGTTTTCTCCGAGCTATTCACCCTCCTTCGATAACCTGCTCAGCCGAACGACCGGTGAGGTATGAACACTGGGCTTTCTGCAGCCCCTCACCCTGGCATTCTGGCAGGCGAGGATGCAGTTACATTGCCCAAGCCATAAATCAGCCAAATAACACGTGCTTCCACGCGTGTTTCTAACACATCTTTCTCTCTGGAGGGTTAACTTGCTCAGATCTGAAGCGACATCTTACTCTCCATATAACACTGTTAGGAAGGAAAAATAAGTTCTGATCTAAGTTTTGATAGGCTTACCCAAAACCACAACTATGAAAATGAAACTCAGAAGAGTTCAGAATCCACAGCTGAATTTTGCAGCTTTCCTTTTCTCAATTACAGTTTCTGGAGTTTTCATTCGACCTTAATCCCCGCCCCCCCCCCAAAAAAGGGATTTGGTCCCATAAAACACAACTGCTCTGAAGACTTGCAGAGGTACTTTCTCAACAGGTACAGAACCAGCAGGTACACACGCTCCCTGCGGTTGCCTCTGCCGACCTAACCGGCAGTTCCAGCACCCTGGGAAGAGGGTCCTGCCTCCGTACCCGGCCACCATCCATCTGTGCCCAGACAGGGAGCCAGGCAACACTGCCCTCCTGCTTTTGCAGCGTCCGCTGGGAACAGAAATCAGAAAGGAGTATTAAGCCAGATGAAAGCTCGTGCTGTTTGGCATCCTGCCTCCCGCTGCAGCCTCTGGGAGATGCACAGCGGAAGAGCACAGGAATCATTTTGAAGAGCTACGGACGCAGACAGGATCTGGCTTAGCAGCCCAGAGACACTGTCCACTGGCTTTTCAACTCTTCTCCTTCACAGCAGCACCCAGTAAAGCAGCTAACGGGAAGAGAATATACAAAACCAGATATGCACAATGCAATTGCTCACCACCCACTGACTGATGCCCAGCCCGTCCTGAGCAGCGATCCCCCTCCCCTCGACCAGCCAGCTCCCCCCCGAGCGTGACATTATATGGTATGGAATAGCTCTTTGGTCGGTTTGGGTCAGCTGTCCTGTACCCAGCATAGGCCACTGTATGAAACTGCTCAGTGGCTTTCAGCTCATCTTCTGCACCATCACACAAAAAAAGGCAGAAAAAAGGCTCCAGGCTACTGAAGCAACAGAAAGTACCGAAGGTGCTATCACAGCAGCAGAACCACCTAACTGGGAATGTCCCGTAAGGCAGATTTTTATGAAACGGGATTAATACCACGGCTTCATCATGACAGAAGCGTTACATTTACATAACTTTCTAGCAGCACACCATTTTCTACCTCTAAACCCCTCTGGTCTCCATAAGCTGCTTTGGTGAAGCCGCCTTCCCTCACACTCACCCACGGGCGAGCGAGCAGCTCGTCTACCAGCTACTACAGAGCCACTACCCTCATCCCACCTCCCACGGGATCCAGAGATTCCTCCCGCCGTTAAGACATAATCCTACAACTATCTTGTATTTATGGGGTAATAACGCCTCAAAGACTCCCAGTACGCTCCGCAACCTGACACAGCAGATACTCCTCAGGAGTAAATACGCCAGGCACTGAAGGATTGCCACGCACAGATTCACAGGGGAACAGCACAGTCTCACCAAAACAACCAGAAGGGGCTACACCCGCTCTTCTCACCGCTTCATCGAAGGGCAGGTACCAGACAAAGGCTCCAGACACGCGGGTCCTGCTTTAAGCCTGCTTTGTAGCGCTGGAAAAGATGTTTCACCTCGATACTGCCCGTTTCAGCAATTAATCAGGAGAGACCCGCTCACCTTACGGGAAGCAGCTGAAAGGAGCTCCTGCTTCCAGAATGGGCTCCTGGGCCACACCAGCAGGTATCCGATCAGCCCCCAGGACTGACACCCTTCCCCTGGCACGCGCACACGCAGTACCAGAGGAGCTGGAACTTCGCTTGCACATTTCATCCAAACTCTGCCACCCTTGCAGGTGACGGGCCACCTTCTCACACCGCCACGTTGCAATGCTCATCCAGCACTGCCTTCACAAGAAGGACTGCCATCAGCTTGACCAAGACCTCGCTTCACACGGAGGCAGGACGCCATGGTTTGCAAGCCTCGCTCTAAGTTGCAATGGCACTTGTGAGCTGCCAGGACTTGAGATTATTCCTTCACTTGAACTTCATCTTTCCACTTTCTAGTCTACCCCACACCAACAGGGGTTCGTTGAGGTGGCGCGTGAGGATTGACGGTGCCCCGACACAACTGCGCTACACCCCTTGTTTACAACCAGAGACCACACCACCCTCCACCCCGCTTACCAGCCCCACCACACCTCCTCCATCCAGCCCTTCTTACCCCGACCCGCAGCTCCGACAACAGTCGCCGAAGAAACGCACCGACCAAGTGCTCGCCCCTTCGGTGTTCTCCACCACGGCCTTTTCCACCCTCCAATGATGGTGTTCAAGGACTAGCAAACCTTACAAAAATACACTATTTCCCACCGTTAAGCTCCACCCCACGATTGCAAAGGCTAACCAAAGTTACTCTTGCTGCTTGTTTACTTCCTAATTTATGAACCCCTGTAAGAGGAAACCAGATCACTCCCTATTTCAGGGCTTAATCAACGCTGCAAAACAAGCAGGTGAGGAAAAAAACCCTCATCTAAGCAAACACTTTTGTCTCAGGGTAGAATAAGGTGTTTTAAGAAGAAAAAAAATTGTTATTGACAAACTGAGGACAGCTTAAAGAGCACATTAGAAATAATCAGCTCAGCACCCAGCTTACTTGACAGCACTCTTAGAGCAGCTTGTTTTGAAAAACACTGGAGCTGTGTTTTTCATTTCCACAATGACTCCTTTTTCGGTTTACACACGCTGACCAGTACCCACCCGCACCATTTCGCCTTGCTGGTTTCCCTAGCAGGCAGCCTTCCCATCTGTTTTGCCAAGGAGTCCTCTTATGCCAGATTTTTTGGCCTGATCGATGCCACCAGTTTTTCCTCCACTCGCTGAACCACCGGTGTTGGACAACCAACGCTTCGCTGCGGTCATGCCGCCATGCAATACCGTTACACTTTCAGACACCGGCCTTACACCGGCAAAAGCACTGAGCATTTAGAGCCTGGAATATTGGCTGTGCAAGGAAATCGGCTTGAAATCGAAGTTGAGAAAATAAACAAAGTCCAGCGCCTGGTAGCCCACTGACTTAGCCACAGAGAAACAGCCGAGGGGAAGAAACGGATAGTGGCTTCGCATCGCCCCCCACGCTCACGCAGCTCAACCCTGCGGGGAAAGCGATTCGGATGTGGCCCTTTGGGCTGGGCTCTGAGTCTTTTGGCTCAACAGATTTGGAAGTCCTGGGATACCAGGCAAATTTCCAAGCACAGGAAAAGAAACTCAAAGGCAAGTAACAAAGTGCACATTTAAGAAATAAAACACATGTACCGGCACTGGGCCTCATTAATAAATAAAATGAATAGCTACCACACACGCACACTACTCCGCGCACGACTTCGAGTCGCTAAATCTTCATCAGGCAGGGATCTTGATTGCATTAGCCACGTCTTCCCTTCCTGATTTGCAAGTGGCAACACCGCAGCCCAATCCATCTGCAGTTGAGCATGCGAAACCGCCGCACGGGGCCTAAGTGCACCAGTACCTGCACTCGTAGCCGGTATAGTGCTAGATATACTATACATACATATGCTATACCTAATAGTAGCGACTAATTTGATGCAGCAATTCAAACCTTCACCTGTTGAGAGTTTTGGGTTTTTTTTTTATACAAACTACTGTGAGCCAGACTGCACCCACATGGGGCAAAGAGGTTTTATACCGGGGGAAAGCCTGAGGGACCCCAGGCCATCGCCGCTGCCGCATGCGGCCCTACACACAAAAAACACCCCGGGCCACCCCCCCTGCCGCATGCAGCCCTACAGCAAAGCCCCCCCGGCGCCCAGGGCAACGCAAGAAGGGTCGGCGGAGCAACAGGCACACGGAGCCTCTCCACACGGCCAGAGGAGCCACAAGCCACTCTTCAGCCCCAAAGCCACCAGCGCGACGAGCGATAACCGAGCTCTTAGCGTGAAGGCGTAAACCCGCTCAGAATTACGGCGCATCCCACGTACACACACCCCCCCCCGCTCAAGTCCAGTTGTTGTAGTCTGGGAAACAGCTAAATATTTGCCCTGACAGCCCAGTCACCGAGACCCTCGGAAACATCCACCCACAGCCGCCCAGCTTTTGACCATTTAAGAATAAGCTCGCCCACAGCCAAGTCCCCATCAGCGCTCGCAAGTGTTTACACAGCGCCAGCCCCCCCTGCAACTCTGCCTGGAGTACGAGAGGAAAAACACGGGGAAAGTTGGAGCGGGCAGGCGGCTCCGCCGCCGAGGCCTCGG
>NW_009260758.1:647827-648553 GCF_000687185.1 Egretta garzetta
GCCCTGGCAGCGGGAGCCGCCCGAGGAGCGCCCGCCCGCCGCCGAGGAGCAGCGGGACGCAGCGGTACCGTTTTAGCAGGCACACACACCCCGCAAGAAAATCAAGCCAGGATAAATCAATACTTAGCAAACGCAAGTCTCAGCCCGGTTTGGGGAGTGCAAAATAGCGGGGCGGTCGCGCTTAAGCCCTTGGGCTTACCCATCAGCTTTCGCGACGTTCCGTGCCCAGGCTGCTTCCACGTCTGGGGTGACTGGTGTTACTGGAAGGTGAGAGCCCTTGCTGAGGACGGCCCCTGTGCGGAGGGGCGGTAACGTGGGGTAAGCCAGCTCTTCTGTGGAAGAACACTTTAAAACTTTGCCAGTAATGAGTTTCACGTGCTTTCCTCTTCGGTAAGGCTGTCCTGCACGGGGGTGCTGCTCACGTTAATGCTAGCGTTAACGCAGCTTGAGCCAGAATGACCAGCAGCGATTAAAAAAAAAAAAAAAAATTTCCTTTTATTTATTATGTTGTGCAATTATTTGTCCTTAAAATATTAGTCAAGGTGTATTGCCCAAGGTAATACCATATAAAATCTTTATGCCCTCCGTGGGGTACGAGCCGCTGTGTTTGGCAGCACAAAGCGCCTCGCTGAAGCGGAGGCGATGTTTTGCGCTGCCGATGCGCTTTATTTGGCAGAAGGTGAAGATGACACTTCCCTCCTCTCGCTGCCGCCGTAGGGAACGGAG
>NW_009260758.1:648648-653769 GCF_000687185.1 Egretta garzetta
CCGCCGCTCGCGTCCCTCTGGAGAAAGGGAACAAGTCCGGATCAGCCAGAGGGCCGATTCAACGCAGCCTACCATTATATTGCTTCTTCATTAAAGAATAACATCAGAGGAGTTGTAATTATGGCAATCGAGCAAGAATCTGCAGAAGTTGAAGTCCGTGACTTAGGAGCTTAAGCGAAGGTCAGCGAATCGAGTTCTGTGATTTTCACAAATGGCTGCAATACTACAAGCCATTACTCATCAGAAATTTGGCAGAGTAATGGTGCCTAATATCATTAGGTGATCCTAATGAATTCTCGCGTAATCAAATCTAATATCTGGATGAGTTCAGTAGGCTGAGGACAGTGAGTGGCCAGAACGTCTGGTGCACTTGGGCTGTCACAAGAGCCGGTGGCAAAGAGCTTTGCCCACTGAGCGCCTGTAGCGGTTACGCTAGCAATAGGCCTTGAAATATCTTCACTACCGAGTGCTAAATAAGAGCAGCAGCAGCATGACAGAAATTGTGTGTAATGGAAGCCACAGTTTTGGGGGATCTCCCTTGGACAGAGGATGAACGGGTCCCCCAGCCACACCCAACCTGCCAGGATGAAGTGCTGCAAATTTGGGATGCGCTGGAGACAGCAGAGGAGACCTGTGGATGTTCTGCGCTATCCCAGTCTGCAAATCCTCAGTTCGTTGTCTGAAGAGTTGCGTACATCTCTCCATGCTTCTCCTACAACAGCCATTTGTCTCCTGCTCCTCCTGCAGCCTACCAGCCCTCTGATCTCGCAGCCTCTCCGGGAGGTAGGACATCAAAGGCTACGTTGTCTTTCACAGACTACATTTGCTTCTGGGTCTTGGTCAGTTCTTCAAAGGCTGTGGAGTTCACGCTGCTGAAGGCCCTTCAGCCAAAACCACTGATCAAGTACTGCAAAGAAGTTGCTAGATTTGAAGGGCTACTGGCAAAGACAAGATAATGAAAATTTCCAACAGTGGAAAGTGTTTCTACTTCTCTTTGGAAACTTGCTCTGGGATGCTGCTGCAGGCAAGGGGAGTTCACAAAGTTCCTATAGGGTTACAGATTTAAGAAGAGATGGAACGGTAGGGCAGCTTGGGAATGAAAAGATCTCACACTCCCAAGTACCATAGAGTTACTCTCTTAAAGCAACTGTTGCGTGAACTACAGCAGGTAGCCCCCGAGATGGGGAGTGGGGTCCTATTCCCTCAGCAGCAAACAAGGGTTGGGCTTAGATCACACCCACGTACGCAAAGAGGGTCTGAGGGAATGAGAACTGTTCAAGAATTCAGAAAGCAAATAGTGAAAAAAATACTGCTTGGTAGACAGCACTTCAGTCTTCAGAGTGCTATGAGATAAATGTTCAGCCCAATCGCGTATGGGATTTCAGTCACAGGAAAACACCTTGCAAGGGATTACTTCTTTTTTTGCTATTGAAGAATTCTGTTCTTTTTCTCCTTTTTGAATATTATTCTGCTCCATCACTATCTTACTTGTAGCAGTTATGTGAATTCAGCATTGATGTTAAGTTGAAGTCTTTTATTTGCCAAGAATAAGAACAATATTATCTTGGTTTATGCTGCCGAATTTGCAATTAATGTCGACTTCTTTGGACTCTTGGACGGAAAGCACTCCAGCCTGCTGGGTGGGTTTGCACATTTTTTATTTTGTCTCTGCGGTTGGTTCGACTGCACAATCAGCAGCCCTGGAAGAAAAATTAGAATAGAAGATATTCCAGGCAGCCACCAGGACTCTAAGGATCAAACCGTCTAATCGTGCTCATGGCTGGTCTCCATGATGAGGTAGATGATCACAAAAGCTTCCCGTCATCAGTGCTGCCCATGCCGGCACTGCAGCGCGAGGAGATGAAAAGCACTACTAGCAGTAGGGACAAATGCTAGGCAATGTCTCAGCTTTTCAGCTAAATGCTGAAAAGTCTCTCATTTCTAGAATATTTTACTAACAGTGAAATCCGTGTCTTAATCCTGACGCATGGCGTGCTCCGCGTGAGAAAGGAGAAAAAAAAAATAATTAAAATGAAGAGATTAGCTGCCTGTGAACAACTGACTTAGGAGCACAAACACGATCAATAAGTGACACCGACAAAAGTTCTCAGAAGTCCTCAGGATTACAAACGGGATGTTGGATGTTGCTCGGAAGCAAAATGTAATTGTAATTATTTCACCTAGTCTCCTGAGAGAATAAGGAACATCAACCTTCCTGATGGAAGTACACAAATGATGCAGAAAAGAATCCTAGGAGAACGAGCAATGAGAACGAGTGGGCAAGATAGGCTCGAGAACTGTCCCAGCTCACTGGACGTCAGCCGATTTTCTTGAATTCCATCATGACACAGCCAGAATCCCACGGCCTTAATAAGGGGAAGTTATCCTGGCAGATGGTTTCAGTTCTAGGAGACTGCAGAATTTGGATACCTAGATTTTGCTGTCATTTCAGTAAATTGCATTGGAAATTGAGGAGAAAAGAAGTTATACTTACTTTGCATTTTCATAGAGATTCATTAATGCACAGGGCTCAGATCACTGTTTCAACATAAAAGGAACATTTACATTTTCTGACCCCGAAGCAGCAAGGGTTGATTTTATAATTAAATTTGTATTCATTTGTTTTCCTGCACTCTGTTGCTTTTCTAAGTACGTCACAGGGCAAAAGGGACTAATGATGGATAATTGAAATGCATGCTTGTGAAGACTGCCAGCACTGTCATTTTACACACAGTAACATTTCATACAGCAAATGCAGCTGAGTGCTGTTCCTTTCCAGTACTAATACAAAACAACAATGAAAAAAACCCCCTCCTTCTCTATGGCCATGCTTCTTTTTGCTGCACAGTCCTAATCTGTATAGGGAAAAATTATATTAAATATTTTTAATTAATACCCCACAGAATGAGTAAAGGTTTCTTTCAGCATAGTGGAGGATGCAGAAGAAGATCCGTTCTGCTGACAGTCCTGAACAGAAGCTCCCACACAAAGTAAAGATTTACATGACTGCCGTGCTTTAACCCGGCAGGCAGCTGAACACCACGCAGCCGCTCGCTCACGCAGCCCCTCCCCAGTGGGATGGGGGAGAGAATTGGGGAAAAAAGGGAAAACTCGTGGGTTGAGATAAAGACAATTTAATAGGACAGAAAAGGAAGGGAAAATAATCACGATAAAAGAATACAGGAAACAAGTGATGCACGACACAATTGCTCACCACCTCTGACTGATGCCCAGCCAGTTCCCAAGTAGCGGCCATGCCCCTCCCAGCCAACTCCCCAAGTTTTTTGTTTAGCATGACATCATATGATCTGGAATAGCCCTGGGGCCAGCTGGGGTCAGCTGTCCCGGCTGTGCCCCCTCCCAGCTTCTTGTGCCCCCCCAGCTTCCTCGCTGGCAGGGCAGTATGAAAACCTGCAAAGTCCTTGACTCAGTGCGAGCACTGCTCAGCAACACCCAAACCATCAGGGTGTTGCCAACATTCTTCTCATGCTAAATCCAAACCACAGCGCTATGCCAGCTGCTAGGAAAAAAATTAACTCTACCCCAGCCAAAACCAGGACAATGACAGAGCACCAAAATCTTCAACAACTACAGCGAAGCACAGGAAAAACGGAAGGAAAACAAGTTCCCCGATGTAGAAGGCACTGCCAGTTCTGGATTGAGACAGCTGATCACCACCTGCCTTGGGCTACGTACCTTGGCTGTGCAATGCGCACAGGGCAATACAAAAGCAGCGCACTCTTTCTGCCTGTGAATGAGATAGCAGGACTTTGGATTTATGGCACGCAAGAAAGCAAGCGCCTGCACCCGCTACTCCCCCAGCTCCTTAGCAGGGGGACAGCGAGTGGGAAGAGCCTTTGCTCTGATCACAAAGTCCCAGCCAGCCGAGCTGGCACAGAGCAGGGTAGTAATTTTTGTTCTTGCTACTCACAGCAAATTGCTACCTCTCCCAAGAGCAAAGCAGGAGGCCATTGTGCCCCTACGTTTCCATTCCTGACCTGCTTGGATTGTACGCTAGTATGTGGCCGTTCACCTGGCTTGTGACAAACTTCTCAGTCACCTGAACTGAAAACTCCTCTACAAAAACCTCAAAACTGCAGTAACAGGATTTGATGTTCACTTGGAAAGAAAAGCAGGTTTCTCTTTTGTCCCCTCCAGTGATGTTTGCCCCCCCTTCACGGTGATGTTTTTGCCATAGCGACTGCTTGTGTCATACTTGGTAAAATCCATTTTTAAGCATGAAAAATCGAAATCCCAGGATAGATACACAAACAGAAGTGCCCAGGGAATTTACCATTTCTTTATTTTTTCCTAAATCCTTATTCTGAACTGATGCTGAGTTGCATCATCCCCCATTAACAGAGGAGATGAGGGTTCTCTTAGGAGGAAGGCACATACACGCTCTTACATTGCATACTGCTGTTGAACACAGTCAAAGGTGTAAGCACTTACTTTTTGGGCCTTAGATCTGCATCTTGTACGAGTCTCTGACATTAATGCTACCTACATGCTGGTGGCTGTCCTTCAGCTGCAGTTCCGTTGCAGCAATTTGCTGCAAAAGAGAAAGAAAGAAAGAGCTTAAACCACACGTGAATAGCGACGGCCCCAGCCAGACACCAAGGCCTCGAGGACGCTCCCCTTGGTGCAAGCTGCTAGCAATAATGATTTCCAGGAGGTTTACCCTCGCTGCTGCCGAGCAGTACCCACACAATCTGAACTTCCCCTTACTATGAATATCGCTAAGTACCATAATCGGGTCCGCTAGAATGACCCCTAGTTGCAGTTTTTGACATCTCAAAAGTGAGAATACTTAAAGGCAGCTTCCGCATTTCCCTATTTTTTTCCCATGGAGGTGAAATGAGCAGTAAACGGCTGTGTCGTTATTATTGTATCGATGGATAGCTCAGGAATTATTTTCGGGGAACACAGACCTATCTGCATTCATGTCACGTAGGTGTTTTTCTCAGGAAATGTCAACCGTAACAGGTACTGGCCACACATCCTGCATAACCCCAATGCCATACCTGTTAAATTAGGTTAGGGTTAGGGGTTAAGGTTAGGGTTAGGGTAAGGGGTTAGGGATTAGGGTAAGGGGTTAGGGATTAGGGTAAGGGGTTAGGG
>NW_009260758.1:655069-667162 GCF_000687185.1 Egretta garzetta
GAGGTGTTCTGGGCTGCTTGTTTTGGCAGGCCTTCCGCCACCCCTGCCTGGCCACCCCTGGGCATGTGTGTCCCCGAGTGCTCCCTTAAGCAGGGCTGCCTGTGGCCGTATGGCCCGGGGAGGTGGCAGCCCCGTCTGTGTCGTCTCTTACTCGGTGAGTATCCGTACTACTGCAGCTCTGGTTCCCCCCCACCCATCTCTTCTAGGTCTGTGTTGGTGCGAATGGAATAGAAACGCCGATGAGTGATGTGTCGGGTCTCTTGTGCGTATTGCAGCAAACCCATCATTTATGTATCCGTAGCTTGATATCCTTTCAGGTTCTCTTCCAAGTGAAAGGAATTGCTTATTCTCTTCTGTTGCTGCTCTTCTGAAGGACACCATCCAGAGCTGAACGTGCCATAGAATCATAGAATGTTTTGGGCTGGAAGGGACCCCTAGAGGTCACCCAGTCCAACCCCCCTGCAGTGAGCAGGGACACCTTGAACCACGTCAGGTTGCTCAGAGCCCCGTCCAACCTAGGCTTGAACTTTCTTGATGAAGGCAGTGTTCAAAGTGGGTTGATGCGCTATGGCGGTGCTTACTGTGAAAGGATACTGAGACTTTTTGTGTCATTGGAGACCAAGTGCCTCACCGGATGAGATATCTTCAGTTCCCAGAAATGGGACTGCTGTTTCATTTCATGAAAGGTGCTGGTAAAGTTTGGCAGACAAAATTATATCACAGCAGACTTAAATGGTTCTTATGCCAGATGGCTTGCAAATAGGAAAAATGTGAGGGGCTGCCTCTCTAATTGCCTCTTGGTGTTGTAACGCTGGGAAGCTGTGTCAGCTTGGGAAAAGCCTGGGTCACATAGGCAGCATGGAAACTTGTAAAGTAAAGGGAAGGACGCACAGGGGTAATTGTGACTTTACTATTCCAGGCTGCACTTAAGAAATTTGAGAATATTTAAAGAGTCTGAATTAAATAATCCATGTTGTACTTGGGCTCTACATCATTAATGCCCATTTCATGTAATAAATTTTGGTGTTTCACTGTGGGTCTCGCTGTAGGGTGAAAAAATCATTTGACTGACTTTTTGCAAGGAAGCTGGCAACTTCAACAGCAGATAATGAAAGCTAATTGGTGCTGGATTTTAAGTTATGGTCATAACATAGCTTGATTATGCTTAGCTAGAAAACATTTTTACCAGAAGGGAAGTGAGGGGAAAAATGGGCTTCTACCTCAACTGAGATAAATTATTTCCACTATATCTTCAGAAATGGGGAGCTAGTACTGTAGTGGGTCAGCTCTGCATTGCCTATGACTATACTTATGTTGAAACATAAATGTGGTCCCTGTTGTTGAAGCTGAGCTTTGAGGACAATGAACTGCATGCGCTAGCTAAGTAATCTTGTGAAGATACAGGCAATTATAGTAGAATTATTGTTGCGCACTCTACATAATACAGTAAATGATGTATGTCAGCCTCTGCTGTTGGATTTCTGCCTCCATAGTTCAACTTTGATATTTATTAGAGATTAGTTCTTCAGTGTTAGCTATCGGTATTTTAAAACTGGATGTTAAAGCTGCTTAATTAACTGTACAAATGTGGTTTCTGGATGCGAAGTCTATGCAGAAAACCTGTTCTTTGCCTACTGTTTTATTCCACCTTTCTCAGCTGAAGAGCACTGTCGGACACCTGAGCCTTGCAGCCTGTGATGTGGTGTTACCATGAAGCTGTCAAAGGAAGGTCCCACTTCCCAACAGGAGGTGGAGCTGTGAAATGAGCCTTGGTGGGGGAGGATAATCCCGTGGAATCGATATTTGGTATCGGTGTGGGACACAGCATTGGTGGACATGCCAGAAGCCTCAGCTGTAACGGTGTGAGAGGGCTGCAAAAGCAGCAGGTTCATAAGGAAGCCTTTGGGCATTCCTAGCTGAACATACACTGGCAATCTATTGAGATTTTTCAGGTTTTGGAAATGAGTGCTAGGCTGTAAAGCAAGCGTTATTTTTTCGCATGCTTTTAGACAGCAGCTCGCTAGCAAGCTCTGAATCTTGCTTTGAAGACTGCTTCAAGGAGCTGTTTTAGCTACAGTGGGTTGGAAAGAGATTGGAAGGAAGGAAGTGGTGCAATTCTGAACCACGTTGTCAATTCCTCAGTCCTAAAAACTGTCAGCAAATTTATCCTGAAGCCCTTTTATGGATCCAGTTAAAGGCTATCTGAAGTGCTGAGATTCTTTTTGGTGGAGAAAAAGTTATGAGGATGCAGCTAGCTTCAATGTGGTTGGTTCAAAGGAAAAAGTGTTTGTAGCACATCTTACAGGCCTTCTGCAAGTTGTGTGAATTCTAAGTGTCGCTGGGAGAGACCCAAGCAAAAGGAGGGATCTGTAGTGGAGAAGAAACAATGAAACTGAATGTATACGTTATGTCAAATACTCCAAATTCCCTTAAGAGCAGGGAGAGGTGCTGGATAGCTGATGGGAACTTACTGATCACTTGGTGTGCTGGTGTAACTACATAAATAACAGTAAACTCCAGAAGCTGGAAGGTAACTAATGATTCTTTTTGTCTTCCTGGTTTGTGAGTCAGCGTGGGCATCCAGATAAACTGTTTTGGTGAAAGCATCCAACTTTGTGAAGAGAATCTTGTAAAGTAAGAAGAAAAAAAACCCAAACAAACCCAAAATTTCAACTATAGAAAAACCAAGGTCCTATAATCTAGGACATTCTGCAAAATGGCTGTATGTACCAAGTCCAGAGTTCATGTTTGGTTCTGTGAGCCTGCCTCGTCATCTAAATAATATTACGTCAGTTCACATCATTTACAGCCCTATCTCTGCAGTTTGGCTACTTCTAATACGCACGTTGCATACTGTGTAATACCACTGTATGTGCGTGGTGTTTTTTTGAACTCTCGTACATCTAAAACCCAGGCTTCTTTTTCTGTCAGAACTTAAACTGCGCTTCTGGAGCAGTGTTAGAAGTATGCTACTCTGGAAACGTCTCTGTCCGTGAATATTTCTGTTATCAGACGTGAATTTCCTGCATGCCAACCATCAGGATTTTGCAAAAAAAAAAAATAAAAAATGCTGCTGTCTTTTAGAACTGGCTTTGCTTATTTTGGGTTCTGTCACTGCTCCGCCTTCTCGAATCCCTTGTAAGAGTAGTGTGTGATCACAGATCACCACCAGGGTATGATCAGGGTATGTATGATATGCCGGACTATTTTCCCTAGCGGATGCCTATGTCAGTGCTGGTTGGCTTTTCTGGGGCTCACCCACTCACAAACCCCTGATGGTTGCTGGAGGAGGAGTGAGGTGGCTGAATTCAATGTGAGTTGGGGGGTGGAGGTAGCTCAGGAATATGGATAAGTAAGAAGGAGGAGTTTTCTTCCTCAATTCTTTCATCTGTTGATGATGAGTTGGGTAACTTCTTTGCAAGCTAGCTCGTGGGTAGTGTCAGCCCTTGAGACATCCCCCTGCCCATTGGGAAGATTTTACGCAGCCTGAGCTGTCGTTTGTCATTCCAGCACAGCCTTCTGAGCAGGGATCATGGGTGCTCGTGATTTTTGGGTGAGCTGCTCTTGGGTGAGGAGTGTGTTGCTCAGTCTGTGGTCTTTAGAGGGCTCTCAGGGAAACATCTGATGATAAGACCTCTGGAGCCTTTGTCTTCCTGGAAAGAGCCCACTAAAGCTGGTGGAAAATGTTTTGTTTCTCTGGAAATTGGCTGAGGCCTTGAAGGGAAAACATCTTCTTGAAATAGATAAAATGTTATTCTGTCACTCATCCTGTACTTGAGGAGCTTGAGGCTCGTGCCCAAGGCCAGTCTTCTAGAGGAGAGGAATATAACTGACTTGAAAGTTTGTCTTGTCTCAGGCACGCAGAGCTGCAGGTGCTGTCTCTGCCTGCCGGTTAGCAGCATGGCTGGTAATAAAATGCTGCACGTGCCTGTTGGTAAACAAAAAATCATGTGTAGTTAGGATGCAAACAGGTATAGGCTTGTCCACAGAAGAGCACTTTACAGTTTCTTAGTCTCCAGATTCTTCATTGGTGCATCAAGCTTTCCTAGGAATAGAGTGAAATGCCAAAATTCTTCATCTGAAAATAAATAGAAAGGACTCTGGATTGTTTCTGTGCTCTTGGGGGCACAGTATGGGAACGTGTTTCTCTTCATCAGAGCACAAGCATTACCCTCAGTAAAAGTTCTGTATTACCCAGACTTCATGTAGAAAGAGCTAAAAATGGGGGGGTTTGTTCCCCTTTTACATTCTGTTTGCTATTTCTTCCAAACAGGTGGTGATCAAGATGCCACTCTTGCTATTTTGTTGTGCTGCTTTTGTCAGTGAAACGCTGCTCAAAGCAAAAGCACCGCCAAAGATGAGGCGGCGGAGGAGTAGGACCGGTAAGAAGCTTTTCAGCCTTTGATTTTCATAATCTTTTGGGTGGTATTTTCTCTGCAGATGGTCGCTATTCCAGGAGGAGTGTTCACAATGGGCACTGATGAGCCTGAAATACAGCAAGATGGTGAATGGCCTGCTAGAAGGGTCCGCGTTAACGGTTTCTACATGGATCAGTATGAGGTCAGCAATGAGGAGTTTGAGAGATTTGTGAATTCCACTGGGTACGTTACTGAGGTAAGGCAGAAGGGTGTACAGCCTCCTGTCATCTTTCTTTGCGTTGGCAAAACCCCCCCTTAAAAACTTAGGGCTTTTCTTTTTTGAAGGATGCCACAATACTTGCTTAGGATTTGCATACTAGAATGTTTCTGATGTAAGTAGCCTAGAGAGAAAATTGTCTTGCCTTGCTGCCCAGGGGTCTGAAGGGGCATTTAGATCTATACTGTTACATTTACTAAGTGTCTTGATATCTGGACTAGCATCTTCCCTGCAGTATGACCGAGGCAGCTTGCATGAAGATGTCTGGTGGCTGAAGATGTCTATGCAGGGTTTTGGGGGGGGGGAGTTTGTTGTTGTTTGTGGGTTTTTTGACCTTTGGGTCCTAGGACATCTCTGTACCAGTACAACTATGTTGTTTGATTTTTCTCCTTATTTTAGAGGAACAGGGGAGAAGGGATTTAAAAAACCTGATAGCTGAGGGCTCTTCAGGCTTGTTCAGCACAGCTACTTGCTAATGAGCTGAGCAATAGAGAGCCCTGCTGTCTAAAGAAGATATAATAGCAAGTATAATAATAGTTTTGTGCATGTTACTGGGAACAATGGACTAAGACAGAATATGTTAAGGTTCTTCCAAGAAAGAAGCTACCTGTGCCTGAGGCTCTGATCTTTCCTGACAGTTGACTGTTCCTACGCAACTCTTCATAAAACCCTGACAGGCCTTTTAGGCAAATAAAAGCCTCCGTAATGATCAGGTCTCAAAGGAGGCACTTTGCTGAACTCACTTGATAAACTGGTTCTCAATTGGAAGACAGGATCCTTCTGGTTGGATGAAGGGCTTCTTTTCTCTGCGGCACTATTTATGGTTTTAAGTTCTTAGCTCAATAGTTATGAAAAAATGGTTGCTTAACAATTTTGAGTTTGAACAGGGCTCACTTGTTACAAACGGCTTCTGGAATGAGCACGTGTGCAGTGGTATTTGAAGGCAGCGCTGCATCAGGTGGAGCTCGCTTCAGGCAGTGCCTCGTGGCTCAGCTGGTGTGGCTGGGTGCTCTGCTTACACCTTCCCCCCCACCCCCTGACATGGGGCCCTCTTTTACACTGGATTGGGAAAAATAAACTCAGAGTTAGAGTAAGCAGCACTGATTCTGCAGGGGTTTTTTTGGGGATGCGGCTGAGCTGTTTTTTGTGTGTTTAAGTCATGTCCACATTACTTACTGCGGGTAAACAGAGCCAACCTACTTCTTGTTTTTTTTTTCTCTTACTAAGGTCTAGACTGAACTCCAGTAGCAAATGAAACCTGAAAGTAAATAGAAAGCCGAAGGAAAAAAAATCTCCAGGTGTACAGCTGTCTCGTTGAACCAAAAGTACTTTTTAACAAACTTTAAAAAAAAAAAAAAAGCCCTTGATGGGGGCTGTCAGACTGAAATCTGGGGTCCTTTACATGATAAACCTGTTTGCCTTTCTGGGTCTTGCAGATTGGGCAGGAAAGGAGAAAAAAAAAAAAGTATTTTTTCTTTTCTTTGATAAACCTGTTTGCATCTTTGTCTGGGTCTTTCAGATTGAGCAAGTGAGAGAAATTAACTATTTTTTTCTTCTCTTTCCTTTCTGAAACTGAATGTGTAAAGATTACAGTCATGTGCCAAAACTTCTTGCAATTTGTGTGTTGAATGGGATCCTTCTTTCAAGCTGTGCTTCTTGAAGAGTTCTGAGTGTGCAGAAGGAGCTCATGGTTATCATTCTGAGCCTCTGAATGCCCATAATAAAATGAAGAAATTGAGAAGGGCGAATGTATTGAATTCTGCTAACATGTTTTGACTTCCCTAGTACATCAATCCATTTAGTTTACCAAGGGGGAAAAAACCCTATGTGGGTATAATGTACTGTGATTCATTAAAATTATTTGTTTCTTTTGGCATTATATAACGCTAGATATAATGACTGGGTTGCTTTAACTCCTCTCCTGTTCTCTTATTGTAACAGCACTTTAAAATGTGGTGCTAGTGATGATGGAGGAGCAGTAAGTGACAAGGCTTAAGTCTTTCACTGTGATTCCCAGAGGAAAAATAAGAGAAATGAAATATGCCCTTGAATGTTAGATTATTGACTGTAGCGTTGTAAAGCAGTTGGGACAATGGGAGCTGCATTTTTAATTAATAACAGTAAAAACATTTGCAGAAGCTCTGTGAGCTACCAACTGTCCAGTGGCAGTTGAAGAACAATGACATCCAGAGATAAAAAGCCTTCTCTTCCTTGAAAGAGAACTCAAAATTACTACTAGAATTTCCTTATCCTCGATAAAATAAAGCTGTAAATGTGAGTGGCGTTTTAAGAATAACATTCCTCTGATAATACGGTTCAACCCTTTGTTCTTTCTACAGGCAGAGAAATTTGGTGATTCCTTTGTGTTTGAGGGAATGCTGAGTGAAGAAGTGAAGGCTGGCATCCACCAGGCAGTGAGTAATGCAGCTGGGTACAACTTCCTTAGCAATTACTGGGGTAGATGTGTTAGCAATTATGGCAATAATACCTAAATTGTGTGATGTTCCCAAAGCCATGTACAAAAATGGGATTTATGGAGGATTTGTGGTCTATTATCTGGTCTCTCTTTTTTTTTTTTTAAGCAAACAATTAAAAAAAATCTACTCCTGATTAGCAACGGTTAGAACCAACCCCTTCTTGTCTTTTTTTGCCTCCTAAATGAGAGGTATTTAGGACTGTAGTAAGTGGTGTGGATACAAGGCTGTTTATTTGCATTACACGTGACACAGCGATGCTTTGGAAGTTCAGATGTCAGTCGTGGCTCTGCTGATCGATGTGCTGCGTAGGTAAAGAACAGGAGTGCTTCTGGCTCCAAGAGCACACGTACGTGTGGCTGTAACGCTCTGCCAACACAGTCTTGCGTCTAAACAAAGCTGGTAAATCCTGCATCCTGTTGATTTAAGAAAATGAGGACTATCTGTGTATCTGATAAGATAGCGATGCTTGCATGCCGTGCTTTTTCTAGGCTAACTAGAGGCAAATATTCCTAAGTGCCATTTCTACAGCAGACCTGAGTCTAGAAGCAATTTGCAACAGAATAAGGAGACTCTAAGTTTACTGTGCTTCCTGCATCTCTGTAGAAAGATGCTGTGTGCCTCGCTCTTTATTCACTTCCCTTCAACTTGCTGGGGCAAGATAGTGATCCAGGTAGGTGCAATGCTGATTAAACTGGAGCTGTTCCAGTTTTCCTGTTAAGTGGAAGTGAATACTCATTTAAAAAACAAAAAAGTTGGGTAGCCAAGCTTCCCTGTCCCACTTTTCCCTTTTTCTGTTGTGAATGTGTTGCTGAGCCTTTCTTAGGCTTTATTTACTTCCTCCTTAACTGGTCACTTAACCTTTACAGCTCCTGATTGTGAGTAGGTTGTCTTGTCATCTCCTGGATGAATCTATCTGCTCTGAGCAGAAGTTTGGACAACATGATCTCCTGAGGTCCCTTCCCATCAGAATTATCCTCAGGTCTGGTGAACGCACTGCATTTCCAGATCTCTTGTCCCATGCCTTTAAAAAGGCCTTGGAAATGAAGCGTTCTGATGTGCGTAGTGTGGCAGTTTTGGGGGTGGGTGGGGGTGGCTTCAAATTGCATTTATTCTGGATGGGAATGTCTGCTTTGTTGGTTAATTTTCTTTTGGATCAGCAAAGCTCACTTGGCTCATTCCGCAACTGCTTGAATCGACACAGGGAAGCAGGATGTACGCAAGGAGCAAGGTGGTAACAGGTCTGAAACTGCATCCTTTGGCAATCAGACATAAATAAGTGTTAAGTGAAACTACACCTGTAGAGAGGCACAACTCTTTCTTTGAAGGTAGAATAAATGCAGGTGGGCTCATCCCATCACCCCAACAGAAAGTTCAGCTGTCAGTGTTAGTGAAATTCTTTTTCCTGCCCTAGTTCTGTGATGCAGAAATCCCTAAATCTGGCGCTCTGTTTTAAAACAAACAAACCAACCCTGAGAATGCTGGTGTAGGCTCAGTCTTGGCTATTTGTATAAACACACAGAGAGTGTTGGGAGCCACTTCCCTGGGTGTGTCAGCCAGATTTTGGAGTGTTGGCTGTAGTGCTAACAGAACAAGCATTATGCCAGAGGGCTGGAAGGGAGCCCAAACTGGTCTTTTTGGCTGCTGCTTTAAAAAAGTTTTCTGTATTTATTAAAACTCAACTTTGTGCAACTGTCCTTTTGCTGTGCTTTTCAGTAGTTATTACTGGGTCATCTTGTGAGTTACTGGCATGCACAGCGTTGTCAGAATCAGCACAGAGATTGTACTAATTATTTTGGTAAGGTGATCTGGAGAGTAGCGACTGCCTCCTTTGTAGTTTGGCACTTTATGCTGATGCTGTAGACAAATTTATGTTCTAAAACATGGTAATATTGTGAGGAGGTGAAAACAAAACTAAAAGCTGCTTTCCTTCCTCCTGTCTGCCTGCCCCCTCACCAGCTACATGCCCTGAAATCCAACTTTTAGCACAAAACTTCTGTCTGCAAGGAGGTGTCGAAAGGCAGCTCAGTGGTAGCGCTGGGAAGAGAACTCTTATGTCTGAAGATGTCTGAAGGTACAGCTTAGAATTTTATCTCTATATGCTCCTGCCTTTCAAAACTGTGTCTTTTTGCTGTTCTAGTGTGGGTTTTCTGTGAGGTTATAAATGTTGAGAGTACTGTGTAGACCTTCATTGTTTTGGGGGTGTTTTGTTGTTTTGTGACTGCAATTTGCAGACCAGAGCAAGCGAGCACCTTGGAGTTGGCCATGGGGATGTGGTGTCAGAATGCCATGCACTCAGACTCTTCTCAGACAACCAAACTCTGGGTAGGCCATGCTTATCCCAGCTAATTGAAACTAATGATCTATAGAGAACTGCTAATGCATTTTATGCTTTCAAGAAACAAGTTTCTATAGACAACTTGCAAGAAGCTTCTTATTGCTAAAATGCAGAAGGATCCCACCTACGGGTCAGGGACTTTGAGAGTTCTGCAAAAGCAAATCCTTCCTAGGGATCTTCAAGCTTAAATTAAACAATAGAAAGGAAAAGCTAGCTTCTTGTTACATTGCCCCAAATGTTTAAATTTTACCAGTGTCTGCTGGGGTAAAAATGGTGAAAGGAATCTAATATTATTCAATTATTTAAAAGAGCATGTTTTAAAGCTTGGCTGCTGCAGTGTAACCGTTCAAATGTAATCAGGAAAAGTATACATTGCATGAAATGGGTTTGCATCAGCAGATAGTAATGATCAGCAATAGTGAAGATTAAGGCTTTTTTCTCTATCTGTATCTTAGTCAGTCTTTTAGCTTGTGGTATGTACCTTCCTGAATCATAACTGTCACTGTGAAAAGCAGGAATAAGATGTAAACATTGGGGCACTGGTACTGGAAAACACCCCCCCCCAGCTGATGGGAGGAAGGACTGTATTTTCACTGTGCCTTAGTGGCTCAGATGTGTTTCAATAAGGCTTTTCTCCAGCTGAAGCACCGGGGTGCTAAATGCAAATGTGAGTATAGGGGAGGAGCAACAGGAATGTGTATTTTGGAAGTAGCATTGCATATGTAGTGCAAGAACTGGGGGAAGTGAAGATATCGAGCTAAGTGGTATATAACAGCTCCTATAAAGAATGAGGTGCATGTGTCTGTTGGGGAGTATCTCGGGGTTTGGCTTCTCTGGTTCTTAAACCAGACTAATTTATCATAGGCCCTGAAAGGAAGCAGACAGCTCAATTAGAACAGAGGTGGGGCTGGTGAAAGCTAATGCAGGAGCAAACCAGCTTAGCACGTAGGGTGATTGTTGGAGCTTTGGGTGTGCGTTTCCTGGAGGTGAGGTGGTCTCCTAGATAGCCGCTGCTACAGGAATGTAGGCTGGACCTAACCCTCCTCTGGAAGGGAAGCAGTAAAAAGGGGTGTAGCAGCCAATAATTGAATTGTTCTAGATTTCTGGGAACTCGAGTTACAGTTTTGGTCTCTAAGTTTGTGGTGGTAAGCTGGCAGAGAGCAAAAATTTAACACTGGAGCAGATGAGGGTGTTGCTGATAGAATTGGCGGGGGACTTTTTCAAATAAAGAAGGATTTTCTAGGGCGAGGGTGGAAGGTCCTTTGAAACCAAAACGTTTTGTGTGGCCTTAACAAGTCCTGAGAGCTTCACGTATTAAAAATCAGTTCTCAGACTTGCAGATTAAAACCAACTACTGATTACTGCATCTCTTACAGCTCTTAAGTTATGGCCTTTCTTGGGTACTTGGCCTTTGGTTTAGATGTCTCGGATAAAACACAGCCTAGAATTGCCAATAGCCTGGCACTTGGAGATTATTTTTTTCTTTCCTCCTCTTTTGAGAGAATTTGGGGAAATGGAAAAAGCTCAACATTGAGATTTTGCTGCTATTTTATGATGTAAGTGCTTTCCTGCTCTTTTATCTCCCTGACTGAGTTAAGGAGGAAGTAGAGAGGGGGGAATTTTTGCGTGCCCAGCACTATTATTCCATGGCACTGTAAAATGCCATTTATATGGCACTTTAATGTATCCTAGAGCAAAAAGCATGGGGATTGTGTCTGTGAAATGAGGAGGTACTGAAGTGCGCTTGCCGGTGAGGGGATTTGAGAGCTCTGGCAAATAACTGCAAGAGTTCGCTTGCTGTGCAGCTACCATGAAAAAGGTAAACAGGGATAGCACTTACTGAGATGGGAGTACGGCACAAGTCAGATCTGCTCGCTGGAGAGCAGTGGGAACACTTTTATTCTTGGCTTGTGGAAGGTAGCAAAATTAATTTTTGCTTCTGGGCCAGATAAATTCTGCAATGAAGAGACTGAAAGTGTACAAATCTGTATACTTTGTATTTAAGAGGTGTTGAAGTTTTGGTCTGAGAAAGCCATGAAATTAGTTCACCGGCAGACTTGAGCAAATACTATTAAGGCGTTCAGGTCGATCTAGAACCCACGGATACTTCTTTCACCCCTGTTTGTATGGAAACCTCTGCAGTGGTCTCGAGCTGTGCAATGTGCCTGTTCATAGCAGTGCCTCTAGGCTGTAACTCAAAGGGCACAGTCCCGTTATAAAACCCATGAGAACGTTATGCATTTCAAATGAGTATTTCAAATTCCTGCTAATGCAATGAGCCATGTTTGCAGGTAGGATAGCGGTGCTGGTGTTTGCAGCACTTACTCTGGAGGCCGTACCTTCTGAGAACACGCGGTAATACCTCGCTTATCTGTGGCATGGGGGGCGGCAGGTTGGTTCTTCTGTAGTTTGTCTGATATTGTTAAAGATGTCAACACACACCGGACGCATAAGCAGAAGTCGACAAATACACTTATTGCTACTTTAAGGGTAAATTTCATCTCTACCAGACTTGGCTTTTGCTTTTTCAGAGGCCTTTCAGAGAGGAAGCTGAACCCCAAGGGAGATGGGTGAGCCTGTTTCTTGCAGACCCCAATGCTTCACATACCCCCGACAAGGTGTTGGGAGGATGGAGCTACTGAACCG
>NW_009260758.1:667205-668750 GCF_000687185.1 Egretta garzetta
CTCTACCTTCTTACGCTGTGCTCCCACTACTGGGATAAAGCACGATGTGCAGGAAGCATCTCTCACCGGGAATTACCAGTAATATTAGTCCATACTTATTAGTATAAACTACAGCTTTAAAGCGGGGCGTTGCTGTGCCTCAGGCTGTAGATACATCCATGCAGACCTCATTTTCTTAAAGCTCATATTCACTTGGTTATTGGAAAAAATGACTAGCTTGAGTGCAGATTTAGATGTTGGCTGAAAAATAGACTTTGAGAGATGGAGCTCACCAGGAATAGTTCCTCAAAAGAAGCTGCTTTGGATTCCAAAACTTGCACTTAATGAATCTTACTGGATTTTAGCATCAAATATTTTTGGTTATTTTTCTTGGAGGATTGACGTAGCTGTGAAGTATTACACTGTTTGAGATTCAATGACCTTTCATTATGCAAAGGAAAAGGTTCCTTCATGAAAGTAAAGTGTGAGTTTCTAGTTAAGTTTGAAGTTTTTTCTCTAACTGATGACTTAATATATTTATTCTATAAAGCTGCGGCCTTTCCTTTTTGTGGTACTGCAATTTCAAACTACTTTAAAATAGTGGGACTTAAGGCAAACAATATCAATATTCAGTATTAATCAAAAACCCTTATTGCTTTCATTTCTGGGCTAATGTGGGAGGGTAGCAACCTTTGAAAATAAGAATGAAAACATTCTTCTGTAATTAGAGCTTTTAGGGAGCTGGGGCTTTTAATTGATACACTAAATAGCATAGGGCTTGCAGTAGAGTTGCAGAAGCTGGCAACATCGAGTGTTAGTTATCTCTGGAGAAAATACCCAACTGTCTACTTCTAAGCCGTTTCAGCGTGCTTAATTACGGATTTGGTGGAGAATTTGACAATCGCGTTGCCGTTCGGCTTATGTCCATAATTGTCCTTCTCTGCCGAGTATTTTCAAGTACAAATACGAATTATAGCTGCACGCGTAGATTGTGGTTCCCCCCATGCAGCTGCTATGACAACCTTGATAACTGGCTAGGAGAGGTCCATTCTTTGTCTCGAGCCTTGGAGCGGTGTTCACTTCCACACTATTTACATTGCGACGTCTCCCCGACTTGGTTACAGCTGTTTCAACTTAAACACCAGCCCGTTGCTATAGAGATGCTGTACTGCATAGAAATGGGTCACGTTCCTGCCGCTTCCAGTGCGCCGACAAAAAGGAGCAGCAGAGCTGCAGACCGGCCAAGGCGAACGGGGAGCGTGCGTCTGCCGAAGGGCTTTTCCTTGCCTTTGGAAAATGGCTTTAAGATCAAGTGGGACTGGTGCATGGCTCCGGCTTCTTTCAAACCGCCCCTCGTGGCGTGAGGGGTTCGGAATCTGACTGCCAGGCTGAATCGGAGCGGGGCCGAGCTTTGTCGCTGCCCTCCTCCCATTTCCCTCTCTGCCCCTGAGTGGGAGGTGATGGAGGGACTGACCCCAGCCAGCCCAAATGCTGCCTGGGCAAGCACCAGCTGGGAGCTGGGCTGTGCTGACGCAGAGGAGCTGCTGCTCGCCGATCCTGGGACTG
>NW_009260758.1:668779-670835 GCF_000687185.1 Egretta garzetta
CCGCCCGATCTGTTCGTCCCCATGGTCCGCTCCCGCAGGCAGGCGGAGGTTGACGTTCCCCGTTTGCCGGCGGTGCCGGGCTGGCAGAGCGGGCTCCCGTGCTGCGGAGTCCTTGGGAGCTGCCCGTGGGAGGGGGATCTCTGCCCTGGATCTTGGCCGGGGAGGAACTGGGTGAGGGTTGTTGGGAAAGCATGCTAATGCCACTTAGAAAAACAGGTAAAAAGCTGCTTGTGACCAGAACCCCAGCTAATGGGACTTCTTGCTGGTTTCTGAGGGGACAATGGCAGTGGCTCATCTGTTGCACAGTAATTATTTTTATTTCTTGAACTCCCTGCCCTACTAAAAATGTTCTATTTTCTGTCTGCCTCTCTCTTCAGTAGCTCATTAATCAGCTGTTCAGGGTGTGGGATACAGCTTAGAGGAGGAAAAATTGACAGAGATTTATGTGTAACTGCCTTACAGGGATAAAATAAAACTTCATCCAAAGATTATGTTCTTTACTGAATAACTAATTTTTTTTCTCACATCCTACCAGTGCTAGCAATGAGGGTGTCCAGCCCCCGGGGTGTATTTCCCAGAGGTAAAGCTTCATAACTTCCAACCTATGCACACGTTGCTTTTGCAGCCAAGAGGATGCTTTTGCAAATTCAAGCTGTGCAGTGCTTAACACGATCTGATTCAAACAAATGGTAACCTGTGAAGTCGGCTTCTGAAACTGAAGTGTGCGCATCTTTCTTTAAGAACCCACTGTTTAGTAAAGGAGTCATGTTTTCCAGACTTAAGCTGCTTTCCGTTCAAAATCTCTTTTCAGCTAATTGATTCCTAAATTGCTAAAGTTCTTACTCTGAAATAACTTTTGACCTGGTGTAAGCAGGCCTTATTATATCAAAATAGCGTTATAATGCTGTAGCACATCCAAAAAAGTTTGGTGTTGCCCATGTCTGGACAGCAGCATGAATTTCTCAGCTTATGGGCCTGCCTTAAGGTTAAAATCTACAGCTTTGTTAATTCAAGTGACTTGCTGCATGTTAGAAATGGAGTTAGAGCCAAGATTAGCTGCTCTGTTGAGTTTATTTTTAATTCTTCTAATACATAAACATGATTGGAATTAAAATTTGGAGCTAAAGTGGTGGGTTGTTTTTATCTGACATGGCCAGTGCCATGTTACATGCAAGAGCAATACGGATGTTTTAATGGTTATTGGCTGGGGTTTGGGGTTTTTTTGTGTGTCTGTCTTAGTAAGGGTATCCCCTGCTGCTTTTGCAGTGCCAGTAATGGTGTAACACTGACAATGAGATTGACTTTCCTGATGTTCATCCCTTTCATTTTTCTATGTATATTTAGGAAGGAATTTTCTTCAAGGTAACTGTAAAGTAGTCTAAAAAAAAAAAATCTTGAAATCACCAGTTAATGGAGCAATTAATGTTAGGATATCCCAGCCTACTTTGAAAAGAAAATTGAATACTTAAAACTTTGCATTTTATGCAAGCTGATAGTGGGCGTATAGGCTTCAGTTCTGCAAATTGCTTCGTTTGAGTGGAAAACTTGTAGGTCGGAGTGAACTGTTAGTATATCTTCCCGGTATTACCATAAAGGACGTGGACCTGTTGGAACGGGGCCAGGGGAGGGCTCCTAAAATGCTCCGAGGGCTGGAGCCCCTCTGCTATGGGGCCAGGCTGGGAGAGTTGGGGGTGTTCAGCCTGGAGAAGAGAAGGCTGCGGGCAGAGCTGAGTGCGGCCGGTCAGGGCTTCAAGGGGGCCCAGAGGAAAGGGGGGGACAAGCTTTTTAGTAGGGCCAGCTGGGACAGGACAAGGGGGGATGGCTTTAAACTGAACCAGGGTGAGCTAAGAGAGAAATTGTTTCCAGGGAGGGGGGTGAAACCCTGGCAGGGGTTGCCCAGAGAGGGGGTGGAGGCCCCATCCCTGGGAACATTCCAGGCCAGGTTGGACGAGGCTGTGAGCAACCTGATGTGGTTCAAGGTGTCCCTGCTCCTGCAGGGGGGTTGGGCTGGGTGACCTCTGGGGGTCCCTTCCCACCCAAAACATTCTGTGATTCT
>NW_009260758.1:675737-677715 GCF_000687185.1 Egretta garzetta
CCTGGGAACATTCCAGGCCAGGTTGGACGAGGCTGTGAGCAACCTGATGTGGTTCAAGGTGTCCCTGCTCCTGCAGGGGGGTTGGGCTGGGTGACCTCTGGGGGTCCCTTCCCACCCAAAACATTCTGTGATTCTATGATCGTGCTCCATTTTCTTGACAGCGCTATGAGTCCTTAAAGTTTAATCCTGGAGCAGAGATCTGGATAATCCCAAATTTTCAGCTAGATTGGACCAAAGCAAGCGCTGAGCTGCTCTGCCTCTGAAGTGTGCTTTGCTCCCAGAGCTGCCGTTCCGTACGGATCGGGGCAGTTGGGTATCGCTTGCAGAGCAGCGGTGTTCAGGTCTGTTACAAACGACAGGCGATGCTGTAAGGAGTCAATCCAAATGAAGGAGACGCTGTCCTCTAATCCGGTACCTCGTAAAAAGTTCAGCAGCATGTGCTGCTATTTTTTACAGAACAAATCCGTTGCCAGTCCACAGAACGCGTGTTTTGGAGCGAAGCTTGAGAATGCGAAGTGTTATAGAAGTAATGAAGCTTGTTAGTGGCAAGGGAGGGCTTTGCTGTATTAACTGCAATGTGTTAATACCTCTGTCTAATTAGCTCTTGTACTAATTAGATTTAGAGCAATTAAAAGCTTTAAAGACTTCTGAGAAGTTTTTGGGAAGGACTGTAAATTTCGGGTGCGTGACTTTCTCTTGCAGAAGGAGCATCTTGGTGCCTGCTCGCTGGTGTCAGTGGCTGACTTTAGATGAGTTTCCAATTAATTATTGAAGGCTGTACGTAGTCTATCACTGTTATCACTGTCCTAGTGTAACTCCTCTAAAGATCTGGGTGTTCTGCAAAGACTGGCAGCCGTTCAGTTCAGCAGAGCCAGAAACAGAAGACATGCACACGTAGTGCTCTCGTGTGGAGAGATTATATTTTTCCTCGGTTTAAAATAAACCGTTTTGATTGAAATCATCTGTTTTTTCTCTTGTATAACAAAAATGTTTTCCAAAATGAAAGTCTTCTAAAGCATAAGCCTCTGCAGTGTCCTGCAGAGACTTCTATCCAAAACCCAGCAGTTTAATTTACAAAATTGTGCTTAAAGCTATTGTGATGCAGTCTTACTCATGATCTTTCAGATTCACGGAGAGCCTTTAGCAAATAGTACTGGGGCGCTCATATTCTCCTTAAAGAGCTGTAAAATTCTAAGTTTGGATTTCCATCCTATCTTGAGTACAGATTAAAGGCTAAAGCTCAAAATACACAAGGAATTGGTTAAATCAGACTAGTTTGAAGCCTATTGACTGTAGTATCTGTTTAGCAGCTGGGTCATCCTGAAGCTGTAGCGCTGCGAGAGTTGAGCTGAGCATCTGACTGAAGATCCCATCTTTGGGTTTGAAGACTCAGAAAGAGAGCTGCAGTTTCTAGAGAGAGATCAAATACTTCTCAAGCTTTTTTGAAAAGGGTAGGGGCTCCGATTGTGGGGAGAGTGCTGCTGGCTTTGCTAGGTACCGAGCCAGAATTACGTGGTTGGTGTTGATTTATGTGCTTCTCACGCTAGGGAGATCATGAAGCAGGATCTTTAAGAAATGTCATTGCTTTAGCAGTATGCCTGAGGGGTCCCATTTGGGTGGAGAGCACACCACATCTCGGTCATCAGCAGCCCGCGTGTGGATGGCTTCCCAGCCTGGGGGAGTCCCGCAGGATTCCAGCGCTCTTGCCTAGAGCTCGCAAAGCACTGGGGGCTCTTCAGCTGAGCTTAAGCCAACAACCCTGCAGCTTTAGTCGAGGATTGCTGTTGACTTAGGGTGAGCTTTTAGGTGAGGTACCCAGGTGTGTGCTGTAGGCAAAATCTGTATGTGGTGATGGGAGAAGAGTGAAAAGCTGTCATGGGAGCTGTTACAGCATAGATTGATGACATGCTTTAAAAATCAGATCGTGTGTCTGTGTTAACAGCACTTCTGTCTCCTAGGCTTACAGTTCATTTTCCTG
>NW_009260758.1:678128-680202 GCF_000687185.1 Egretta garzetta
CTTTGATTTTTGTTCATTATGGTAATGATCTCTGTAATAGGAGTCTTGTGGAAGCAAGCACTCAGGCTGCTGGAATAAACCCACTATTGATGGTTAGCGTAAGTGTTCTTTTTTGCCTCAATTTTCTGAAAGGCCCCATTATTAAGATAAGTATTTCTAAGTGAATATGAATCAGAATAGAATAGTTAAACGTGCTGTGCACTGACCTTCTCAGCTTTGAAGTATGCTTAATAGAAGAAATCCTCAATGAATGTATTCCAGGAATAATTCCTTGGCATTGCAGAACCAAATTTGAGACTTTTGCTTAGAGAGAAGTACTCGATGTCTGCACTGTTAGAGTATTTTCTCTGCTTGACGTTGCTCACCAAACCAACTGGAAAAAAATAATAAAAGGCTTCGCTTCTGTGGCTCTTCTGTCTCCACCTTCTGGAAGCTGATAGCAAATAATTTAGTATCGGCTTACTGAGTTAATTAACTGGAAAGCAAATGTGTTTCAAGATGTGTGTTTTGACCCTAGTTAAGGGGTGTCATCAGCATTTTGGTTTAGGTATTTCAAAACACTGAGTCTAGGGAGCAAATAATTGGGATCAAAGTTCTCTTTAAGCCCCAACTGTCTTTTTTTTTTTTTTTTTTTTTTTTTTATATAATTTCTGTTTGCTGTATTAACTGCAATGTGTTAATACCTCTGTCTAATTAGCTCTTGTACTAATTAGATTTAGAGCAATTAAAAGCTTTAAAGACTTCTGAGAAGTTTTTGGGAAGGACTGTAAATTTCGGGTGCGTGACTTTCTCTTGCAGAAGGAGCATCTTGGTGCCTGCTCGCTGGTGTCAGTGGCTGACTTTAGATGAGTTTCCAATTAATTATTGAAGGCTGTACGTAGTCTATCACTGTTATCACTGTCCTAGTGTAACTCCTCTAAAGATCTGGGTGTTCTGCAAAGACTGGCAGCCGTTCAGTTCAGCAGAGCCAGAAACAGAAGACATGCACACGTAGTGCTCTCGTGTGGAGAGATTATATTTTTCCTCGGTTTAAAATAAACCGTTTTGATTGAAATCATCTGTTTTTTCTCTTGTATAACAAAAATGTTTTCCAAAATGAAAGTCTTCTAAAGCATAAGCCTCTGCAGTGTCCTGCAGAGACTTCTATCCAAAAACCAGCAGTTTAATTTACAAAATTGTGCTTAAAGCTATTGTGATGCAGTCTTACTCATGATCTTTCAGATTCACGGAGAGCCTTTAGCAAATAGTACTGGGGCGCTCATATTCTCCTTAAAGAGCTGTAAAATTCTAAGTTTGGATTTCCATCCTATCTTGAGTACAGATTAAAGGCTAAAGCTCAAAATACACAAGGAATTGGTTAAATCAGACTAGTTTGAAGCCTATTGACTGTAGTATCTGTTTAGCAGCTGGGTCATCCTGAAGCTGTAGCGCTGCGAGAGTTGAGCTGAGCATCTGACTGAAGATCCCATCTTTGGGTTTGAAGACTCAGAAAGAGAGCTGCAGTTTCTAGAGAGAGATCAAATACTTCTCAAGCTTTTTTGAAAAGGGTAGGGGCTCCGATTGTGGGGAGAGTGCTGCTGGCTTTGCTAGGTACCGAGCCAGAATTACGTGGTTGGTGTTGATTTATGTGCTTCTCACGCTAGGGAGATCATGAAGCAGGATCTTTAAGAAATGTCATTGCTTTAGCAGTATGCCTGAGGGGTCCCATTTGGGTGGAGAGCACACCACATCTCGGTCATCAGCAGCCCGCGTGTGGATGGCTTCCCAGCCTGGGGGAGTCCCGCAGGATTCCAGCGCTCTTGCCTAGAGCTCGCAAAGCACTGGGGGCTCTTCAGCTGAGCTTAAGCCAACAACCCTGCAGCTTTAGTCGAGGATTGCTGTTGACTTAGGGTGAGCTTTTAGGTGAGGTACCCAGGTGTGTGCTGTAGGCAAAATCTGTATGTGGTGATGGGAGAAGAGTGAAAAGCTGTCATGGGAGCTGTTACAGCATAGATTGATGACATGCTTTAAAAATCAGATCGTGTGTCTGTGTTAACAGCACTTCTGTCTCCTAGGCTTACAGTTCATTTTCCTG
>NW_009260758.1:680214-705690 GCF_000687185.1 Egretta garzetta
TTCAAATGAGGGCTCTGATGTGTAATTTGGACCAGAGTTCTTTCTTAGCAGCTTATGTTTGTCATAGATAATTTTCTCACACACACATGTAATTACGTGTTAAATGCTCATCACTGCTGAAGGATGCAGCTTCCTCCTAGAAGCTGCTGTTAAAATCGTTTGACCAGGCTGATGCTCTGCCTCCCGAGTACCAGCTTTCAGTGACTGACTTTTGGACTTTTCTGTGAAGGCTTTGGTGAGTTAGAGGATAACACTCATGGCACAATTCCTACCTGTGTGTATAATGCTTCAGAGTTGGTTTAGAAGCACGATGAAGAGAAATGAATATTCTGCTTTTTCCCTTTGCCGCCTCTAGAGCAGAGAAAGCTGTGGGGCAGCAGGGGGGGCAGAAGCTGCTGAAGCTTGTGCTGTAGGACAATATTAGAACAGCAGCTGGACCTCCCAGGTCTAGGGCTAACCAGCTGGTAGATTTAACTCCTAAAGCATTGGAGTCTTATTTACTTTGATTTTTGTTCATTATGGAAATGATCTCTGTAATAGGAGTCTTGTGGAAGCAAGCACTCAGGCTGCTGGAATAAACCCACTATTGATGGTTAGCGTAAGTGTTCTTTTTTGCCTCAATTTTCTGAAAGGCCCCATTATTAAGATAAGTATTTCTAAGTGAATATGAATCAGAATAGAATAGTTAAACGTGCTGTGCACTGACCTTCTCAGCTTTGAAGTATGCGTAATAGAAGAAATCCTCAATGAATGTATTCCAGGAATAATTCCTTGGCATTGCAGAACCAAATTTGAGACTTTTGCTTAGAGAGAAGTACTCGATGTCTGCACTGTTAGAGTATTTTCTCTGCTTGACGTTGCTCACCAAACCAACTGGAAAAAAATAATAAAAGGCTTCGCTTCTGTGGCTCTTCTGTCTCCACCTTCTGGAAGCTGATAGCAAATAATTTAGTATCGGCTTACTGAGTTAATTAACTGGAAAGCAAATGTGTTTCAAGATGTGTGTTTTGACCCTAGTTAAGGGGTGTCATCAGCATTTTGGTTTAGGTATTTCAAAACACTGAGTCTAGGGAGCAAATAATTGGGATCAAAGTTCTCTTTAAGCCCCAACTGTCTTTTTTTTTTTTTTTTTTTTTTTTTTTTTAAATGATCTCTGCAGAATGTGTCAGACTGAAGTCAGCCAGGAGATGTGCTGGTTTTACTGTACTAGGGGCATACTGTTCTAATGGAATCGAGTAAAACTAACGTTCCAGGTGACCGCTTCCATCCATTACAATCTGAATGTTCTCAGCATGCATTCTCTGAGGTGAAGAGTTATAACCTAGAATTTCTGAGAATTTCTGAGGGGACAGCACAGGTAGCGTGCTGAAGGCTGTGCCTTCAAAGAGAATAAACTGCCTTGTATCAGACCTGGAGGTGAGAAAATGTGGGAGGGGAGGAGGGACAGCCAGAGGGCAGCGCTTGAGAAAAGTACGCTCAGGACTTGGTCTCCCTCTCTCTCTCTCCCCTGTTTTTTGGGTGTTTGGGTATTTTCTTTGTGCTGTTCCATCCCTTGGGCTATTCCCTGGCCAGCAGTATTGTAATGTGGATCAAATGATCATCTTGGTTTGTTAGAATAATAGGTCAGCTGGCTGCAGGCAGAGCCATGAGCCCTGAGTGAAAGCTTTGCAGCCTGTTGTCCCATGGTGGTTTTCCACAACAGCCTTTAGCTGGGGATTGAAGTCGTCTTCCCTGGCCGTTCTTGTCCCTTTTCAGGTTGCAGCAGCTCCCTGGTGGTTGCCTGTGAAGGGAGCCAACTGGAAGCATCCCGAGGGTCCTGACTCTACTATCTCCAACAGGTAAGCCACAAATGGCCATTCAGTTATAATACACAGTGCTTGTAAATACACTGGTAAACTTGCACCCTGGATGGAGGTGCAAGGCGGGGGGGTGTTAATTAATCATCTGCCTGCTGCTGCTTCTGTGACTATTTTCACACTAGTTTGCTGCAGTGGTTTTACGGTCAATGGCGTAGTGGTATTTCGAAAAGGTCCATAAGCACTTTCCACCCAAGGGGAAAGAGACCGTACTGAAATGTGCTTCAGTGTGTTTTCTATTCATGTTTGTATATCAGCAGTGAAACAGAGTAGGTCTTTAGAGGATCAGCAACTTTAGACCCTTGAGTGCAGATCTGGTTTTGGAGAAGAAGGCTAAACACTCACTGCGTGCATACTCTAGGAGTCCAGTAGTGTGTCCTCTGTCTGGGATTTGGAGGTCTGTCTCTCTGGCAGCAGATGACTGAAGAGCTTTGTGCTTTTTTTTTACTTTATTCTGACTTTGTAGGCTGACTCTTGTGGAAAATCAGTTATGACTGTTATCTAGAAGCTCTAAATGCTGTGGAAAACCGTATTTTTCCTTAGCCTATAGTTAGTGCTGTGCTTTGCTAGCATGAGCCCTGAAACTTGATGAATGTCTTTATATGATCTCTGTTTCAGTTCAGAAGTGGAATTCATTTTATGCCTAGAAAATCAAAAGGCTTCATTATTTTCAGGTGCTTTTTATGGATACTGCAGAACAAGCCCTGGATTGCACGTGTTGAAAGGCATTGTTCAGTTGTGTGTTACTGCATGCTTACTTGGATGGTCTTCATTTGAGACCTCTTACACTGCAACTTTCTCTCGCTTGGCTGCTGTTGATGAAGTTGGCACTAGCTGCCTCAACTAGTTAAAGTTTCAAAACTGCTGTGTGAAATAAAGTCAGACTCTCTAGCCTAGATCTAGTAGACGCTGGCATGTTTTTGAGTCCTCTAAGGACAGGGTTATGTTAGCGTAACATCATCTGATGGCTGAACTGCTTAGTAACAAGTCCATTGTCTGTTCTCCAAGGGCAATGAAAGAATTATCTGAGGCAAAAATAGAGATAATATCAGGAGGCGTTGTTAGGGGGAGACAGATAAATTTAGGTCACAGTCCGCAGAAGAGAGCTGGAAACCCGCCATGTAAATCTAGTCTTGTAGAAGTATGGTGCAAGCCCAGCCTAGCGCAACTGCTGGTGAGCTTGCCACATGGAGGGAGCCTCATGGACCGATGGGCATATGCTGGCTCATTAAATGAGGTGGGAAAGACAGTTAACAGGATGTCCTCGGTTATCTGTCTTCTGGACCAGTACTCTTGGCTCTTGAAGTATCTTGTCTATTAGAGCCTTGGATGAGGAGGATCCTTGTGACGAGAATGACTGGGCGTTGGTCCTGTCGTCTTCTGGGATTGTAAGGGCAATCCTGGAACCAAACCAAAGGAAAGATGGGAGCCTTTGTGTAAACTACAGATGTCTTTGTGAACTGTACAGGGCTGTTCATAAAAGCATGATCAGACAAACAGAACTTAATTTTTACCTCTTCCTTAGTTTTGTCTGCTGGCTGCGCTTGACATGTAGCATCTACCAGCAGCTTGCTGTCTGCCTGCACTTTTACAGGGAAGAAGCTATGTTATCTGACACCTTGTCCAGTCACTGAACTGTGAAATTCTTCACACCCCTTTGGGGCCATCTCTTTAAAGAGTTTCATGAAGTGCTTGTGCTGTATGGCTGTGAGATTGCCTGGTCCTGCTGATGATCTCATCCTATTTATTTTGTTCCCCAGAATGGATCATCCAGTTCTTCATGTCTCCTGGAATGATGCTGTGGCATTCTGCACCTGGGCAGGGAAACGATTGCCAACTGAGGCTGAATGGGAATACGGCTGTCGAGGGGGCCTTGAAAATAGGTACCTGTCACAAATGTGTCCCTGATAAATGTTTAAACCTGGTATTTACAAGCTAGGGAAGAGTTGTGTGGGTTTTCATTACCCTTGATGTCTTTCCTGTGTGGTGTGCACATCTGTGGTAGATCTAACACTGACTTACTCTGAACAGATTCCTTTAGGTAAGTGAATTTCCCTAAATAACTAACTGGTGTATTGTAATCTGAACTCTATAATGGGAGGAGAATGCAGAGAGCCCAAGAGGAGGAGATATGACAAAATGCCAGGACACAGGGCTGCTGCTATTGCAGGAGAGGAGAGGTGTAGTGAAGAACCTTAGTGCCAGGGCCAAAAGAGTTGCAAAAGAGCTCGAGAAGTAAATAACTACGTCGCTGTGCAGCAATTGTAGGGCCACTGGATCTGCCCCTTATCCGACTGTGGGCTCAGGGGGGAGGGGAAGACCAGGTGAATTAACAGCTTTGTCTTCTCCATCTTGTGTCCTGGACTGCTCGCTGCACCGGGCAGTGCAAGTGCTGCCTTTCCCTCCTCCATTTGGGAATTGTCCTCGTAGAACCCTTAGCTCTCCTTGAAAACCTGCTAGAAGTTGGTACAAACAGAACTGGAATGCAAACAGTTCTCCAGGGTAAGGTGGGGAGGAAGGTGCCTGTGCGGTGTGTCTCATTTTTTTATTAAAAAAGAAAAGTGTTTGACCACTGTCCTTCTTGTATGTCTTTGGATAGGCTTTTCCCCTGGGGCAACAAGCTTCAGCCAAAAGGTCAACATTATGCCAATATCTGGCAGGGAGTGTTCCCAACGAATAACACTGCAGAAGATGGATACAAAGGAACTGCGCCTGTAAGTGTCTCACGGTGAATTAATTGCATGGAAATGACCTTCATCTTCCTAAAATGGAGGTCTGTGTTCAACACAATGAACCGTGGCTGTTTTCCATTCCTGCGCCCTTTCGCCTTTAGATTTGTAAGCTTACCGTATATTTCACTGCAGGCCTGAGGATTAAAGGGACGCTTTCTAAAAACGAATTGAAAAGTAAAGATTACTTTCATTTCAGCTTTCAGTTCCTCTTGAACTGACCTCTTCTCCCCCTTTCCAGTCAGCTTCTAGTCAGATGCTGAAATACTTTCTGCCTGCACTTTTGACATTGCAGTCTCTTCAACTCTCACTTTTTGGGTAGTTGTTTCTGAGGCACAAAAATCATGCAATAGTTTAGAAGAAATGAAACTTCCCTTTCTGGAAAGGTTGAGTCTGTCTAGTGCGGCAAACACTGAAGTGGAATTTTAAAGGCAAACAAGAGTGTGAATGAATTAGCAAATGGTAGTTGAAGTAAGTCCAAAAAGTTTCATCAGTAGAGAAGTCTGTATATGCGTGAGTTGACAACCCTTGCTGTTCTTTGATGGGAGGGGGAATCTGGAAGCTGTAAGCATGGGCATGGAGGTCGGATCACTGATCCGATGTGCAGGTCTATGTGTTGGTCAAACAGGGCCTCTCTTTAGAGGCTCAGTTTCCAAAACCGACGTGAAGACGCTATGTGCCATAGTGGAAATGTGGTGCTGAGAACATAGAGGATGATAACAGTTCATTCTTTCATTCTGTTTTATTTAAATGGAGTATGTAAAAGTGTTATAGTTCTGCACGACTAATTTGGTGTCTGCTTTTGAGATATGAAGGCGGCAGCTCCTGGTAAAGGCAAATGCCCCTTCAGCAGCCTGGTCTTCAGGATTAAAAACCTTATTTCATGTCCAGTGGTTTACAGAACCGGCATTTGGTCCCATATCTTGTCTAGGTCACTGCGTTTCCTCCCAATGGATATGGCTTGTACAACATTGTAGGAAATGCCTGGGAATGGACGTCTGACTGGTGGGCTGTTCGTCATTCAACAGATGAAGTTCACAACCCTGTAAGTACTTTATTGGCATCGCATGAAGTAAGGAATTCCCTCTGGCTACTCTGATCTGGTTACTGGTTGAAAACCTCCTGTTCTTTGCTTCTCTCTGGGGTGGGATGGGCTGTGTTCTGGTGATTTAGGAAGGATCACACCACAAGCCATCAGCACTGGAATTCCAATGCTGTAGTGATTTTTTTTTTTTTTTTTTTTTTTTGTTGGAAAGGCCCCCTGTATGCACTGGATTCCCAAGGCTTTAGGTTTTTTTTTTTTTTTTTTTTTTTTTTTTTGTTGGACAGGCCCCCACAACCGGGTAGCAGCTGAATGCTTCCAAACTGCCATCATATGACATAAATCAAGAATTTGCCAATGCAGTGGAATTACTTTCAAAAATAGGAAGGTTTTTTCTTGGTGTTGCTACAAGCTGTACTATTTTTTTCCCCCCAGATAGAGAACAAACCATCATGAGTTATCTTTACAGCTTCTTCTAGCTTGTTTAAAACTCAACATGTAATAAAGCTGAAGTTTATGGGGAGAAGTAGCTTACCAGGCTTTGAGAGGTTAATTTTTGGTTTTCTTTGTGGCAGGCAGAGAAAGAGGTCCTGCAGGGTAAGCTCTGTATGTGGGGCTTCTTGTGCAGTATCTCAGCAGATTCATGTTCTAGTGTTACATCTCCTCTCTCATTTATCCAGGGTGGCTAAACCTGAGAAATGCACTGCTCTGCTCTCACAGAGCCTGTTTTGTTCAGACACATTTATCTGTAATCAGAAAATCAATTAAACCCCACGGAGCAGGAGCTCTCTGTTTGCAGGATTTGAGTATCCCCGTGCTGTGGTGCCTTTTGATACGTGCAGTCTGTCTTTGGCGTGCCAGATGTAATTGGAGGCCTTTCTGGGAAGTAGCTTGAGGAACTTGGTAAACTTTTTTGGTGTTCTGCACATTGCAGAGGTTGATGTTCTGCTGTTCTTCCAGGAGGATGTGTCTAGCAAGAGCAGTCGGACTCATCTTGGGGTCTGATTGCTCTAGATCTGTACGAGCAGTTCCATCACACTGGTGGAGCATCTGGAGGCCTCTTAACCTGTACCAGTCACACTGCCCCGTTCCAAGTTCCCTGTATCCCAGTAAGATATCACAGGTCTCCCTAGCGACTTTGGCTGTGTCGGGCAGTGCGCTGCGTACACCCTCGCAGGTAACTGAAATGCTTGGGACTGCAGCTTTTTTCTTGCTTCATTTAAAATAGGATGAACTATTCTCTAATTTTTGTGGGTAGGCAGTTTTAGTGGCCTAGCAATGGCTAAAGAACCTCCTCTTCCTCTGGGACCTTGGCCACGTTGTATCTCCAGCTACTACCTCTCTCACGTACCGCACAAATTCATGTGATGCGATTTGAGTAGTTCGCAGTAGGCAAAGTTTTCTGCTGGTTTCTGTAATTCAGCAGTAATGGAAAGCTGTAGTGCATGAGTTGTCTCTTGAATGTATAAACGTACCTGTCTGTCTCCAGCATCGACTCGTGGCTCGCATGCGTGTACAGCTGAAACTTATATAGAATTTAAGCTTAGCGTTCAGACTGAGTCTTTAGAATTTAGTTTCCGTACTGATCGATTAGGAAAGAAACATCTGCTGTCTTGCAGCTCTGTTTCCATTCTGGTGGGCGTTTTATACGTGACTAAGGAACAATTTTTTTTTTTTTTTGTACCTTATGAATGGAAACAAGGCCAGTTTGAGAGCAGCATTTCTCAAGCTGAGGTGCTGAGTAGCTAGCAGACTGTGAGTTTGGGTGAAAGTGAAGAACAATAAAACTAACAAACTGTCCCGTGTCAGAGCAGGTGAGCGTTGGTTTGGTTGGAGCCTGGTAAGTCAGGGTAGGGGCAGGAGAGTGGGCAAGGCTGAGCTCCCCATTCCAGACTGTGTTTGTACCAGGAAACTTCTGCTTTACCCTCTGGGTGCTGGGGCTCCACCTCAGTGCCTGGAACCGGCGCGCCGTGACCTGCATCCGCTGCCTTGATTGGGGCGGGGAAGGACCCCTTGCCCACCCACAGCCCTTCGGAGGCAAACGGCGTCTGTCTCCCTGGGAAGGAACGCAAGGCTGGCAGTTCCTAGAGTGTCACAACTGTCCCCGGTGGTCTTCCCTCTTTCTCAGTCTGGCACCTACTTCAGTTTTGGCCGCTTGTTTGTATGGTGACCTCTCGGGGCAGGGAGAAGCTCACAGCTCTCTAGAAGTCGCCTTGCCTAGCAAGAAGTGGCAACACTGGGGAGCAAAAAATAGAGCACCTAGGCCGAGGCTGGAGAATAAAACCACTTTGGATGCTGTGTATATATAGAACTTCTATACCTTGGGTCTGGTGCACCTAGGTGTGTTCTAGAGTGTTTGGTTTTGGCTGTAGGCTAGCGTAAGGTAGTGTGCATTATTTGTTTAAACAAATCTCTCTCAAAGGCTCTATGTCATTGCTGGTAAAGTCTTAAAGCTTTTTTGCATGTAAGATGGCTTTTGTAGGTGGAAGGCACGAAACAACTAATTTCTGTGGGAGTTACTGTGGTGGTAATGGGAGGAACCTCCAGGAGTCTTCATCCAAACGGTAGCTCTCAGCTAATGCATTCCCTGCCATTGGTGGTGGTTCACTTCATCTTCTTTTGTTTTATGAAGACAAATAGATTTCTCTGCCTTCCCAACTTGTCCACGTTGCACAAAACCCAGCTAGTTAGAATTGGGTTTGCTGAACTACAGCTGCTCTGGTATGGTGCTTGGGGGGGAGGAATCTTTTTCTGAACTGTTGCAGTGGTGCCCCTTCATTAGACTGACCTACTGAAACGAGCCACTTCTGCGTTTGTAATGTCAATGCAGCCGTGCTTGGGGGTTGAGTCACGGCGATGGTGAGCAACAAATGTCCTGTGACTCCCACTCTCCGTTAAGTGGCTATGAGTTTGCTTAGGTTTTTAAATTCGGCACATTTTGCAGATGCTTCAGAAAGTTTGTACAAGTTGGCTGTTTAACAAGGGTGCTTTTGGGGTTTTTTTGCAGTTGGAAACTAATTGTCAGAATCTGGTGGCTGAGGCAGAGCACTTCAAAGTGAATTCCAAAGGGTTTTTCTGATTGAACGGATAAAGAAACTGAATCTCATAATGTGAAAAGGTGTCCCGAAATAGCCAGGCTGCGGTATCTTCTGAGACATTAAAAATGATTAGCACCACATCTATCAGAGCCAATCTCCTCAGTCTCTCCAGAGTACAAGTCAGCGTAACCTATATATAGGATGTGCTCTTTCTGCCTGGAAGACCAGGAATTCTTCTAGAGGGTCAGAGCTTAGTGCAAGTTTTTTAACTTATTTAGCTTAACATCTGAAATCTTCAAAGCAGTTTTCTAGTACCAGAGAGACTTTGGGGGTGCTGTGGATTGGTTACAAGGGATGTATGGAATTTTGCACACATTCTTTTTTTTTTTTTCTGTAATTGATTGGCTTGCATTCACAAATATTTACAAGAGCAAAAATAAACCGGGACACCTGAAAGTGCTTTGTAAGTTGTTTGCTACTTTCTAAGGTATTAGATTTAAATTATGCTCTAACAGTGGGACAAACAGTGTTCTTCCTCGCCCTTGCCAGGTGTAGGACCTGTGCAGGTAAGTACTGAAGCCAAATAAGCAAACTTGAAAGATTTATATGCAGCTCACGGAGTATATAGGATGCAGGGCTTGGTACCGCGTCCTTGAAATAAGCTGTGAAGCGCCAGGCACGCTGGATGCTCTTGGCAATAGTGGGGGCTTGGGGCTGCAGCCAGACCTTCCCTTGGTGAAAGGCACCACAGTACATGAGGGATGTCACTGCTAAGAGCAGAGCGTTCGTATCACTGGAGATTTGCTTGTATGGACCTTTCTGTAAGAATTTAATTAGGCACTTCTACAACTGAACGTCTCCTCAGCTATTCTAGTCCAGACACTTATTTGTGAAGTAGCAGTGGCTTGTTTAAAACGTAAGGAGCAAGCGGCCTTTAGATTGAATTCCACTTCTCATCCGGCTGTGGGGTGAGCTGCAAGTGTCGCTGTTGGGTTTTGACCGAAGCCAGCGGCGGTCTCCCTGCTGTGCAAGCCCACGGGATCAGGGAGAGGAGGGTGCTGCGCGGAGGCTAGCTGCGAAAGCAAGTAAACAGGATTTTTTTTTTTTTTGGAGAGGTTTTAAGTAACAAATTGTATGTGGTGAAAGACCTTACTTCTCATCTGGAACACAGTGAGGTGTCCCTCCGTTTCGTGTGAGCTAACGGGCTTGCTGCTCTCCCAGGAAAAAAGTGGGAAGCATCCAAGCCAGTAACATTTGTGTAGTGCAGCAGGGTAGCCCAGTGGAAATCTCCTCTTTCCGGAATCCCGAGTAAGCCAGACCTAACATAGCTGTCTGTGGGAAAACTTTTACACAGGGAGATGGAAATCGCTTCTAAGTTTTCTGACTTTTGGGTGCAATAGCGTCTCTCAGTGGTGACCTGCTCTCCTAAGTGCCCTCACCTCTCGGCACGGTTCCCGTCTCTATTCTGCCTTTGCGAACCACTAAAAGCCTTTCTGAGCTGAACTTTGTCAGGCATTTGGCACCCTACATCCAGGCTGTTACCTACCGTGGCTGGTTTCCAGTACACATGGTGCATCCTGGGGGTACTTGTTAAGGGGTTCTAAGCTTTGGTAATTGAATGCACAAGCACTTGTAATTATGCGATCAGACTGCAACATGTCTGTTAGAATGTTTTACTACAAAATAAACTTGCCAATGTACAGTAAACTCTGTTGTTTAAATCTGGGATCAAAGTCTGGACAGCTCTGGCTCTCAACATACGGGCAGCAAATGTCCTTCCCCTCCAGTACCAGGTGGCTTCTCCAGGTAACAGCATAAACCAATATTGTTTGATGGAACAAAAACTTGTTTGTTTTAATCAAATGTGACCTTAATGGCCATGCTCTGATTAGTTTTTATTATGGGTAAGCACAATCAAAGCATGTTTGCTTTATCGATAAGGAAGATCCAAGTGTGAGCAAATACTAACACTGCAGGCTCTCTCCTGGTTCTAATTGTAAGAAATACGTGCTAGTGAGCTGTAACGCTGTCTGGGCAAAGCTAGGCAGTGTTTGTAGGCTCTTCCCTTGCCAAGTATGTTAAATGCATGCGTCATTCTAGCAAAGCTATTGACTGGGGGCCTTGGCGTTTCAGGGTACCGTACCTGTAGTTCTGTGGAAGACAAAGCAGTGACATTTCGGGGGTTTGGCTGTTTTGTTTTTTTCAATATTCTCTATGCAGCCAGTGCTCGGACAGAAATGAGTTTACATTTCTGCATCTGCAGGTGTAAGGACTGCTAATGTTATTTGTAAAACAAGAGAAACTTGCAGTGCTGTAGGTAGGAGAAAGACCACCCAAAGAAAGGACATGTGTGGAACGCTCGTGTACAGTGTCAGCAGCAGTGTGTCACTGGTAAGGACATCTAGCTCTTGACATCTTTTAAGAAATTGAAATCTCTTATTCCAGTTTGTCTGTAGGGACTCGGCTTCTTCCAGTCCTGGCTGCAAACTGAGATGAAGGGTCTTTGGTTTGGGTAACAGAGATGGTTCACGTTATAGGTAGACCAAGGAGCTGCAGCCAAAAATCATTCAACGTTGTATGCTAAGAAAATAGAGTCCAGGGGCTTCTTCAGTAAGGCCGGGGTAGAGGAAGGAATATGGGCGTAAGACATGAGGCAGTACAGGGGAAGGGCAGCTGCTTGCCCTGAGCTTTACCATGGTGGCCAAGCTGTGAACTTACTGGGAGCTGCAGTAAAGGGCTCCCGAAGCAAAGGAACGCACATGTGGCCCTGGGCTGCTGACAGATCCCTTGGGGGGGCTTGGAAGTCCTCAGTCGGGGGGCTTGGAAGCCCTCAGTCTGTAGCACTAAGGAGGGGGCTTGCTCAGGATGCAAAAGCAAACCCTTAGCAAAGGGAAGTGCCATGCTTGATGCCAACACCACGCTCTCCTTGGGTAGACAAACGTGTGATACAGAAAAATGTAAATGGGGATGCTCATCGGTCCGGAATAGGATATCTTTTTTTCACTTAGGTTTGGTTGGTTCCAGATCAGCTCACATGGCTTTGGGGACCTTGGTGATACGTGGTTCCACTTACAGAGAAGCTGAGCTACGTATGAATGAAAGCATAATGGCTGCCTGCCGTGTCCAACGTTGCGGTTCTAGTTTTAACTCCACAGTAGCCTTCAGATGAGGAGGGTTTGTTAGCTGGGTTTTTAACATGAGGAAGGAGAACTGAATTCACTGTGCCCTACCTCAGAGGATCTGCGGCTCTTTTAACCTCCCTTAATTTGATTTGATGCAGTCACGAGCTGAGACAGGTATCAGCCTGGTTGGTCTCTTGCATGCAGCCTCTTGCACGTTTGATTTCGTACAGATGTAAGCAGCTGGATACGACTATAGGGAAATCTGGTGATCCCAACCCGCTTTTAGCTTTCCCTTTGCTAAACTGCAGAGCAAGACAGGGAGATATCAACAGCAAGAGAATTAAACGTAGCCTGTGGGCAGTTGTCAAACAGGCAGTGATTGTTTCTCCAACTAATGTCCAGGGATTTTCTGCTTTTCCAAGAACTTTGCCAGTTGTTTTATGATAAGCTCTTTACCTTCAGTGATTTGAAAGAATCGCCGATCGAGAGGGTAATGTTTTCTAATGGAACAGATTATTGGAGCATACTAGATCAGATTTGTGCAGGTGGTAAAGTGTTTCAGTGCTGTAATCCTGCTTCAGAGGCTGGGGCCATGCAATTTAACTTGGGTGTTTGTTACCAAATCCCTCTTGATGCTCAATTTTTGCCTGGCAGAAGATATTTGTAATTAATAAAAAGAGCTTATGCAGTTGCCACTTCCTTTGGTTCACGTGCTGCTTCAGTCTGTGCTTCAGCAATTCTACGGGGATAGCACACAGTAGTCTTGCAGCTGGGCAATAAACCTCCTAAAGCTGAATTAGCGTGCTCCTCTTCGTCTGTAGAAGCTACTTTGGAGCCAATAGCCAAGGTCGCTGCCCTGCATTTGCATTACCGTTTTAATGGGAAATCCTGCTCGACAGCCCCATTGTTCCCTGTTTTGTCTCGTTCTTGTGTTGCTTTTTTTTTTTTAGGTCAGTTTTATTCTGGCTGGCTCTGCCCCAGCTTCCCTTAAAATGAGATTAACAGGCCCTTGAGTTGATTGTGCTTGTTAGTGGCTTAGCTTGGAGTGGGGCTCTGTGCTTCTACATGCAAGTCTTGTGAAGATGGTTTCCAGGGGCCTTGGAACGGAGCAAGCCTGTCTGTGGAGGAGCACCCTGACTCGGAAATGAGCGGACACTGCCTGTGGGTGCGGTTTTCCTTGAGTATTTGTAGGGTATTAAACGCAGCAGTAGGCCAACTCTTTCTTTTTTTTTGGTCTTTTTGCCTAGCTCATATATAAAACTTTTCAATAAATGTGAAAGTGCTGAAGTTTCAGTACAGTAAGCTTTTGGTACAAAGGCTCTCAAAGCTTCTGTAGCACCGGCATCAACTTTCAGGGTTCTCTTACAGTCCCCAGGATTTATATTCAGTGTTCCAATTGCCTTGTGAAGCTCGAGAAGAATCAACATCGCGGGTAATGCAGGAGCTGGGTGGGACGATGATATGCCCTGATACGGCGCAGGACAGCGCGGTGACCAGGTGCAACCCAGCTGGTCAAATCAGGGGACACTGAGGAGAGCCGGAGTGGTGTCATTCCCTGCGAAATCCCCTCCTCAGGAACCTGCTTCTTAAAGGGAAATTATTCCTGGGTTCAGGAGATGCTACCAAAGTGACACTTTTCTTTAGTCCCTGCACTTGTATGGGTGAAGGTGGTGTCCCTGAGGCTCTGCAGGAAACACGGCACCCTCCAGGCACTTCCAGGGTAAATGGCTGGCTGCCGGACAGGAGGAGACAGAATAATTGCCAGAATTTTTTTCAGCAGTTGTCTGTTTTCAACCCATTATGGTACTCTTTTATGGTACTGTTTTGTATCATTTACCTACTCTGGAGCAATGAATTCTTTTTTCCTACCTGCTAAAACCTGGGCTGATGACTTTCTTGAAACCTATATTAATTGGTAAAGGGAACAGTCTTAGCAGAAAATGCAGGGATTTGGAGAACATCATGGCTTCTTCTTTTCTTCATTTATTCCACAAATTCTTCTGATAAGGTTTTGTCTAGAAATACAGACTTGATTTATATACCCTACCAACCAGTGAAGAAACAACAGCTTGTACCTAGAGTTAGGTGAAAAATTCTTTATTAGAGGCTCGTACATGATAAGAAAATGTTTTTGTTGCGTGCTACAGTCACCCGTACGGGAATAGGAATACAGCAGGTCTTACAGCTTGGAGAGGTTCTTAGTGGCAGTGCTAACCCCTGGGCTAGGCTTGCCAGTTAACTAATAAAGCACAACTTACCTTCTTGCTCTTGTTTGTCACTTCTAGAAGACAGATATTCTTGTGGCTCCTTCCTAAGAGTAGTCTCTCGATGCACGTGGAGTGCAGCAAGTGTGTAAGAATGCCTGGTGTCAGCAGGGGGAAGGTGAAGTCTCATGGCAATCTCCAAGTACTGGATGAGTGCAGCAGTAACTTTCACAGCTACAAGGGATGAAGTGGGAGAATTGCTCACCTGCGTAATAAATATGCATCAAAGCAAGCAACAGTGTGTTATCAAGGAAGGCCAGCTTTCTCCTTGAACTATTAGGCCATCCTTTGGAGCTGGAATTGAAAAAGAAGGGAGAAATAACCTCATTAAATCAATTGTAGGGCCAATTTCATAAGCACTTCAAATAAATCACATGCATTACGCCGTAAAGGTACACACAAGTACAAAATTGGTGCTCCCAAGTGCAGTGCTTTCTGCGGGGCTCTTTAGCTGTCACGATCCCACAGAATACCATGTTTAGTACGTAGTGACGGGGAGGGGATACAGACTGTCTTGCTGAATATATATATATATGGATAAATAACAAGGTTATTTCACTAACCTGCATTTCAGACTTGATTTTGGACTGGGAAGAGAATAAGCACCAAAGTTGGGGCACTGCAGCCCCTGATCTCAGCCTGCCACCAAACAGTGCAACTGCATTTAGAACAGTGGAAGTTCTCGGTGTTCCTTCTGAGGCTCAGGGCTTTTCATGGGGTTGTTTCATAGCAGTGGAACGGATGAGAATCGCAGATTTCGCTGCATGTGTGAAAACTTCCTAAGTCCTCATTAGGAAAAGTTTGAAATTACAGAAACGTACCCGTTTTCAAAGGTCAGTACTCACTCCTGACTGCCGCTGTGCTTTTCACAGCACGGCATCAGGCGCTCCACAGGAGCAAAGCAGGAGGCACTCTCGGCCAGTGGGCAGCAGCTCCAGTGGGAAGTATTTGCAGCAGCAGGGAGGGAGAACAATTACTCTTGCCTGTCTGCAAGTCTTTTACAACATAATTATTTTAAGCTGTCTGGTTCAGACAGGCGCAGCTGAAGTTTCTTTACTTTGAATATTTATGGTTGCTCCTTCCCCGTCTCCCTGTTCTTACAGCTTTTTACCTTTATGCTGTAACTGGCCAGTGCTCTTCCCTGATTGCTAACCAGTGTCCTCTCCTCCCCAGAAAGGGCCCCCATCGGGGACGGACAGAGTGAAGAAGGGTGGATCCTATATGTGCCATAAGGTAATGCGAGAGGGCCTCTGCTATTTTCATACTGATCTTTCCTCTGAAAGCTCCTCACTCGACAATGAAACGATCTCCTGACAGAGTTTCCTGGCAGCCTGGGTGCTTGTTAAGGGGCTTAATGCAATTTAGAGAAGAGCAATACCTAATGGTCTTAGGAATTCTTTTTGATGAGCTTGGAATGAAAACAAACTGCTTTACCCAGTGTGTTTTGGTTTAGATGTAGAAGTTAAAACTGATGTATGCCTCGAATGCTCTTTTCATTACAGTGCTTGAGGGATGCTTGCAAGAGTTGGCGAGTATGGAAGTGACTTTTTTCATTCTAAAAAATGACCCTTGATCCAGAAAGGATACCAGGTGTTTGCAGAAAGATTGCTGGGAGATGAATGTTTCAGCTTAGTTGAGAGCAGACTTGAAATTCTTTCTGAAAAGTCCAGTTACCACCGCAATGCAATAGCTGTTCAGCACACAAATCATGTTTTAAACTCTGTTCGTGCCACGCTGGAAAAAATGCTCATGGTAGATCTCCTTTTTCATTAAAGCTGTCCTGTTCTTTCAAAGCCTGCAGCTGGCAAATCAGTCTCATAATTAGATTAAACTTTCTACAGTGAGATCCCATTTTCTACACTGATTTCCTCCTTAGGTGAAATCAATGTCAGATGTTAATTAGCAGTTTTGATTAAATTAACACTGGAATAGACTCTGCAGTGATGAATAATGTGACCCATTTTAAAGACTTGTGAAGATTCTGGTCTGTCCTAGCCTCTTTTGTAGGTGATAAAACTAGGCTGCGCATCAAGACAAAAACCCCCACTGAATACTCTCAGTACAAGGGCTTGATTAGGTGCCTAAAATTTTATTCAGCCTAATCCATTCTCCTGCTGTTCTGCTCCTCCCAGCTGACAAAAGCTAAAGGTTGCACCTTTTTACATGTACACCTAGCAGCTACCTTTATTTTTAAAACAGTTCAGCCTCTAAATCTTATTGTTGAGGTTTAGGGTAGACCCCTGCCGTGCGATAGCAGCAGCTGCTCTTGGCTCTGGTGAGGAGCTGTGGGTTGGATCTCTGTAGGTGGAGATGGGCATCAGTGACCTGCTGCCTCTGCGGGGGTGGCTCATCCCCTGGTGACAGAGCCCTAAAGTTGCCACCGCCCTCGCGGTCACTCACACTGAACTGTTCAGTCGCTGCGCCCAAACTCCTGAAGGGATCTGGGTTTCAAGGAGAAAAACTGCCCTCTCCTCCCTGCTCTCCTCTGCCATTCTCCAAAAAAAAAAGGGGGGGGGGGGGGGGAGAGAAAGAAAGTGTTTCCTTTTTAACCCAACCATTCCACCAGTCTGGTTCGGAGCCTGACTACCTGTAGCTGAACCAGCTGGAATGAAAGTAGTGATTTTTTTTTTTTTTTTTTTTTTTTTTTTGTCAGAGGCCAGGAGCCTGTAGCGGGAGTCTAGGAGCAAAAGCCCAGAGCCAGACCTTATGAAGTAACAGCAAAATGGGGCAGAACTTGGATGGAATGTACTGGAGCTGCTACATAAACGCACGGTCTGCTGCCCCAGCACTTGATTAGCAAAATTACCAGTGTGGCTGTTCCCCTTCTGTGCTGTGATGGCTCACTGCTGCTGGGCAGCCTAACTTCGTGTAGCAAAGAGCTTAAATAGGTTAGTTCTGCAGTTTGGAAACCACTGTTCCTGATGTCAGATAATTGAGAATCTGTAGCACCAGGAATAGCACAGGTTTTCCTTTTTCCAAGGAGTTTAAGTATATTAGCGTGCACTGAGACATGGCCAAATCCATATAGCCAGGCAGCGTGCAAAACACGCTACAGAGCAGTGCCTGTGCCCTGCTGTAAAGGTGTCTGCCCCGGTCCTGTTTAGATGCATTTGGTTGTGTGTAAGTGAGCAGGCTTTCTCAAAATACCTCCTACAAAGCATCCTGCAGCAGTCCTCTTCTGAGTCTTTTAAGATGACATTTTTGATCTAAATGGTCTATTGAATATTAAATCCTACGAGCACAAGACAAACAACGCTGGGAATTGAAAGCGCAGAGAGATTTCCCAGCGGCACAACTGGATGAGTCTGATGGGTGTGAGGATGAGTCCTGTGAAGGGATCTCATGTCCCTTTCTCACTTAATGAAATGGCCACGATGGTTCCTCCTTTTGTTTTTCTGAGAGGCAGCTGCTGTGTGGTTGCAGCCCATTCTGGAAGAGGACAGTGTTCGGAGTTGTCTACTAGGAATACCTGAAAAGCAAGGGAATAATTTTATCAATGGCTTAATTTTAAATGTAAATGTTTTTATAGCCACCAGTCAAGATTATATCTTGATTATTAATACCCCTACAATGCTAGCCACAGGAATACTGGGACAGAGTTTGCCTCCAGTTATTCCTTTCTTCTTGATGCATCTCACTCAGTGAAATGGTTTTTGACGAGTGCCAGTACCTGTCCATCTCCAGTCATCCCTTGCACGCTGATACACAGATCGAGGCACCGAGATGCTTTCTTTTCCCCCGAGGAGCAGCAGAATGGTCACTTTAGCTTTTTCCAGGAGCAGGTTATATTATTAGTCGGCACTCGTGTTACCGGACACTTTACCATTCCAATTCCCTCTTGCATCCGCTGCCGCTGGTCTCTGTATACAGTGGGATTTCCCTTATTTCTGACACAGTGATTTTGATCTGTATTGGGCCATTGATCTTTCCAGCAGCGCTGAAAATGTTTTGCTATATTAACTTAACAAACCCTTGCCTAAGGAAGCACAAGCTGTGATTATCCTCTAAAGTTTTTGGTTTTTTTTATTTCCTTCCCCTGCCTCACTCTCCAGTCCTACTGCTACAGGTATCGCTGTGCAGCCCGGAGCCAAAACACTCCCGACAGCTCTGCTTCCAACCTGGGCTTCCGCTGTGCAGCAGACACCTTGCCGGAGCTGCCGTGACCAAGTGGGCTGTCGCACCGAGACCTGAAGGACTAAATTTCACCCAGGGAAGAAGAGATGTGTGGAAGTGTCACTTGCTGATGAGACAGAATAGAAAAATCTAGGGCTTAAACTTCCTGCTGGGGGAAAAAGATCCAATGTTGCTTGAAGAACGTTGCTTTGGGGAAGCTGGCCTTGGACTTCTATCCTGACCAAACTTTTTATCGGTGAATTCCGTTGGTTTTAGCGAGTATTCTGGAGTTAACTAGCACAAAACGGAGCAGAAAGATGACTATTGTGTTTTAAAAGCTCAATACCTCTGTTAGGAAAAAATCTTTATTAGTTTTATTTATGTATAGATTAAATTTCTACAGTCAAATCCAATAAGCAAGGACTTTATAAACTTCTGGGCAGCTTTAAAAGAGATTTGAAGCAGTGAAATTCTAGACAGCTTTAAAAGCAAATTGAAGGAGTAAAGAAGAGGCGAAGACCGGCAGGCAGACGGCTATCGACACAGGCAGTTAGTGCAGCCCTTGTGTTATGTTCCTGTTGCAGTGAAAATTGGGTCTGGAAATGTGCTTTTTCTGGTGAGATACTTGCTTCTCTTTACAAAGTGCCTTCTGCAACTGAGGGGCAATAATCCTCAGGGTGGTGATGATTAGAGACGATGTACATATTTGAATAAAATTTCAAGCATTTCTGTATGCTGAAGACCTTTATTGATGGAAAACCACTGGCAATTTCCTTTGAATTTCTCTTGGACATGGTGTAGGCTGATTTGGGGGACTTGCAAATTGCACAAATGGCATCATTAGAAACTGAGGCTAACAAATGATTCCACGTGAGTAAGAGATCATTAAAGTGAAAAGATGGCAGATGTAACGGTGAGCCCTAATGCCTAACAAGGTAAATTTTGAAACTGTTGTTTTATTAAAAAAAAAAAACAAACCTTAAAAAATACCATTTAAAAGGAGAGGAATTTTAGCTAGGAAGAAGGGAAATGGGAATGACAAGAGCTACCTCATTTTGGGATCTGAATTCCAGGCCTTTCTGGTATCTGCTCTTACTTCTGTGCCAGGCAACTGCTTGCTCCAAGTGGAGGTGGAACAAGAAAACAAGCACGGCCTCTGCAGCGAGCTCCGCTCCAGAAGGGCCGCCCTTCGGCGCCTGTCGCTGCCCTCCACCAGGCCTCTCGGCTGCCTGTGTGTAGAGCGGGGACTGAACCTGGCCGTCTCGTCAGCTGCTCTGGGACCCAGTGGTGAAAAATGTGGCAGATTAACACATTTTTGCAACGATGCTGGTCTTTCCCAGCATTGTCTTTTCTGCAGTAAGGCAGGTTTGGGGTTAATGCAAATCCTTCACTTGCCAGCTCCTTCTCCACTCAAGTGTTTCATGTTGAAAGGAAGATACGGGAGAAGATCTGAGGTGCCCTTCAACACCCAGCACGCAGTGGGGGTAGAGGGTAATTCTAGCCAGCAAAAAATGGTTCCAGAACACACCACTATGACTTGGTGCTCACATAAGCATGATAAAAGCTGTGGTAGGTAAATATTTTGTGTAGTAACGACTGCCTTACCAGCATTAAATGTTTCATTAAAATCTATGCATTAAAAATACCTACTTTACTAAGAGTAATGGGAAAAGATCTTATCTGTTTCTATCCTTCTGCCACAAGAAGGAATAGCCTTTATAAAAGGCTTTGCCTAGACCTGGTTTTGGTTTTTATTCTGGAAACAATACCTGATAAAAATACGTGCACAATTCTATACATGGGAAAATTCTTATGACTTTATTTAAATAAACAGCTTCATGATGGCTCACCATCAGGTGTATGTCAGTCAATACTCCTTGTGCTGCGGGTGGCACGTGGACGAAAGCCTTCCTGGTCTTCTGTGGAGATGGGGGAACATGTCCCATCTACACCCCTTTTGTCTGGGTAATGGTTGCTGCATTTTATTACAAGATCTTTCATTAAACATCCTTGAATTAATCTGATCAGATTTCAATGTGAAAGTAAACCCCCAAGCTTGAGTGAGTATTGAATACTGAAATAGTGATAGTCATTACTGCACTTAGAGAGTAGGAAGGAGGGAGCATTCCAGCGAGCTCAGTCTTTTGAGCCGTTTGGATCCGTTGTGAAAGAGCATGCTGAACTGTGAAGTGGTAGCCTGGGACTCTGAAGCTGAAAAGAACCTGAAGGAAAAAGTGAAGAGAAATGCAGCAGGTAGAAACAAGGGTCTATTTTCCTTTTTATAGTCCCTTGCAAGAGGAATTTTTTTTAGTAGGATTTTGCTCCACACCCCCAGGCAGCTGTAGTGCTATGGCACAGCAGAGTATAAAGCACACGCTACGTGGAACAAGACCATTAACAATTGCCACCATGGTTTAGAACGTGGTGACAACCTATTATTTTGTGTTCTTGCAAGGCCTTTAATGTGTCTGGCTGTTTGCAACAGCACAACGCGCTCTCATTGTTCGTGTGGTGGAAGTTTGTTCTAACCAGGTAATTGATATTCCTTTCACTTGTTTGAAGTGGCATCAGCTGGCTGGGACTGAAAGGGTAGGATTGAACAGAGACGGAAGGCTCGGCTGCGTTCTCTGGTTTAAGGCTGGTGATGCAAGGACTAGATATTGCTAATGCTGTTTGGGGGTTTGTGTTTTGGGGTTTGTTGTTTTTGGGTTTTTTTTTTTTTGAATCTACACTTCCTTAACTACTCAAAATCACGCCAAGTACATATTCATAACAGGAAGCCAGCAAACAGCGCTGTCATCTTGAAAACCCATCTAATCTTGAGGAATAGGAATACAGCTAGGAATAAAACTAGTCCTGAAACTTTTTCCAAGAGGAAAAGAGGAAGGAGATTGGATCATCTGCTCCCAGCCCTCCAGTCCTGCAGGCTAAAAGTGGCTGGCACCATGCCCTTTGGGGGAAGAAAAGCAGGTAAGCCTCTGAGCAGGATGAGAGACCTTGCAACCTAAGCTGTGCTCTGGTCTCCCGCGCAGCGTGCATTCCCCGTTATGGGATCTGGATAACTTCTGTAGAAGCAGGCACCCTTAATCGGGCAAGGGATAAAGTTGATGGCCACTCGGCTTGTAAATTACTTGTGACAAGCAGCTGAAATCCTTTGGAAACTTTCTGTATTGACCGAAGTGACACTTAATGATTAGCCTGAAGAACCACGTGGTAATCTTTATCTTAAACTAAAACCACAGCCATATTAAATCTCAACAGTGGTTCTTTATAATGGAAGCATGAAGGTATATATGAAATGGGGAAAAGCTAACACTGAAGTTTATCTAGGAAGCATAGGTAAACACTAAGATTTTGTTTAGTAAATAGCAAAATAAGAGCAGCAAAACATCCTTTATCCCTCGTCAGTATCAGGTTAATCTTTCAGGTCTAAATCAAAGCTGTCTTTTTTTATTAAAAAAACCAAAAAGTTGCTGATGGCCTGCAGAACAGCAGATCCCCCCGAGATGCGCTACCTTGTATGCGTATGTTTTGTCAAAGTTTGTGAATACAGTTAAAAAGATCAAACTGTAGAGAGCAAATAACCCAGGGGTTTATGCTGCTGCTGGAGCACCGTGACACAAGTGTAAAAAGCAGCACTGTTAAGTTTATCTGTCTTGTGTATCAAAGTCGGGGGAAATTCAAAACAAGCCTGTTCGAAGCTTCCTTAATTTGGTCGTTCTAGAAAGGAAGTGAAGTAACATGCAGATGCAGAACGCGCCCCATCTACCTGGTAAGCTCTCCCGTGTACCCCTGGCGCACGGAGACGCTCGGTAAGGCAGCATGTGCTTGTTAGAGCTGTGCAAGAAGGATGAAAAGAGGCAACAACCTCCTCCCTCTGCTGGGAAAGGACAGGCCTTGCTTAATACTTTGGCTCTGTAAGAACAGTGAAAACAAACCAGTTAGTAGCTGAAAGGAATGCTCGCAGATCTGCCAGCTGCTCCACAACACAAAGCCACACATTTGTTGTTGTTCAGATGTACTTTTCTGTTTCCAACTTTAATCCATTTCAGAAGTCAGAATAGCAGCATCATACTGGTTTAGGCTGCAGAGTCTGAATTTGCTTCCTGAGCGTGCAATAACAGTGCTGGAAAGGAACATGGACATGCTGCTTGCTGTTATTGCAGAGATCGTACTGGATGAGCCTCGATAGATGCGATTTAGAAAGACAGGATGATTGTACTTCTCAGAGCCTGCAGTACTGCACCTTTTACACAGAAGCTAAATGGCAATGAAGCTGAACTAGTCACTTAAAACCATATTTTGGCATGCAGGTAGATGTGACGGAATGGAAAACAGGGGTGGACACACAGCATTCAGGCTGATCTTTGTGGGCATGTTTTTTACATCAGTAATAATTACTTATGTTTTGTGGAGCAAAAAATTTATAGCAAGTAATTTTAAAAAAATAAATTATTTTAATGGAATTTAAGAAACCTAATGCCCTTCTTGCAAATGTCAACATTCCTTAGTCTCCTTCTGCTGTGTAATTTTCAGGGACATTTCTCATTATCACATGTCCTTTCTGTGTACCAATGTTTAAGTTCATTCCTTCTCAAAGGAACAGACTGAGAGAGGTGCTTTATCATACAGCAAGCTGTCAGAAGAAATCAAGAAAAAAACCACCAGGCCTGGCTTAGTAACTGGTTTTGGAACATCTTGAAGCTCCAGTGCTCCCTCACATCACACCATCCACCCTGAAAACAGTCTCTGGGATGTTGCATGAAGTTATTCTCAAAATCTTGTCTTCTAGCTGTTACTCAAACCCACATGTACTTCCTTGGTGGAATACAAGATCAGAGGGTTTTTTAACTGCAACTTAACTGCTAGAGAAAATGGTATTTGCTAGGTATGCTTAGGGGCTGAAAAGCTATGGAGAGCTCCGTGAACCAGTGTCCGATGTGGAAAAGAGGGAGCTGTCCCAAGGTAAGAAGGACGCACATGTGGGGGAACCACAGTAGCAAGGTTTTCTTAATCCGTTATCTTCCTCTGAAGATTTGTGCTCTCTACTAGTTACTGGTAAATTATGGAATCTTCCAGAATAGTCATATGAAAGTTCCTCTCCAGGAGAAATATCAGTAGCTGCAAAAAGTGCCAGTTTAGGCACCATTGAGTCAACTCGAACTGGCACCATAAATAAATTTGGTTCACAAGAGTGATTCAGGAATCTGCCTATGTTACCAATGTACGTTGGGTCAACAAAGGTCTCCATTACCTGACCGCTATGGAGGTGCTCCCTCACCACTATAATATAGTTCGAGTCCTTTGACGTCTGGGCCTGAATTCTTCTACGTGCCTCATTAAAGCCTAAAACTTCACCAGCATATTCACAAACGAATCTTCCTTTAGCTATGAATTCCAGAGTGCGAAGACCCCACCCTTTCTTCTCAGTCTTGAATACCTCGAGTCTGAATTGCAAACCCCTCTGAACAACCCTGTTTTGACAGGATTCACCACACTGGCACAGGGCATTGCATTCAAAAACAGGCCTGGCGTACTCCTCCTCTTTGCCTGTAGGCCTGAGGCACAAACTGTTGTAATTTTCACCACGGCAAAGGCACGAGCACACGTGAACCACGCAGGAGCTGGTAAGACAAGAACATCCTGGAAAGGTGATTTCGGTAGGGTCAATGTCTCCGTCTGCTCCAGGCACGTTGTCTGGGCTATACTGTGAAGAGAACAACAGTCAAACCCTTGTCACATTCAATGCTTCTTTCCACAGAGGCTATTGAATTTTTAAGTCTGTGGCTGGCAACGGCTGATCTCTGAATGGGGGGAGCTGAAATCACAAACACTTCTTTTGCCTGTAAACCTCTTCTAGCTGTAAGTCTAGCTTTTCTAAAATGTTTCTAAGAATGCAAATCAGATATTCCACATAGACTGAAAAAGAATCAATAGTCGGCTCGTGACTGAATTTCTCAAAATAGTGTACCAGCCAGAAAAAAAAAATTCTTAGCAGGAAAATATGTCAGCTATTTGGATCTAGTTTACTAGAGAAATTTTTATTTATAGAAGTAGCAAAGAATCTTTAAAGTAACTTCCCCCCCTTCAAAATGCTCGATAAGCCACCTGTGATGTTAGTTGATAGCTGTTTTAAGTTACAGAATTGCAAATGCCCATTTCTGTTAAAAATGAAGATACTTTCAGTTTATCTCTTCAAAATGTTGTATTTCAAACCTTCTAATTCTGTTACAAAGTGATGACAGTGTTGCACTAGCACACCTCTACAGATTTAGAAAAAAAGCTGAGCTACTCTACCATCAGGGTAAAACTTGAGAGAGGATTTGCTTCACCCTGAATTGTCTGTGGGAACAGATGCGGTTCTGTTCAAACAACCCAAGCTGAAAATCAGGTTCTCAGAATTACACTAATGCCCCCAGCAGGTGAATGATTGTAGCACTATGAACTGTTGCAAAATAAAAGATGACAGAAGTGTTGCTGGATTTGAAAATCAAAATATAAAGCCAGCTCCATGTGTATTTTTACTTTCTTCTCAGCATTCAGCCTGCAAAGCTTTATTTGGAAACCTGGAGTATGTGTTATTACTAAATACTACATTTCACAGTAGCTTAAGTCTGGTAGCTTCTGGGTGTTAGGAAACATGCCAGTTCATTCAGAATTTTCTTTTTTTCATTAACATCAGCTTTCTCAGTCATTTGACTCTACGCAAAACTAAGTTTAACAGTCCCTGATGTGTTCCCATCTTCTCCCATTCACCGCGTACAACTATTTCCGCAAAATACCAGCACACCATGCAATTTAGGAAGATTAGGGTCTATTTAGTATTACATCTTTATTTTTTTTCCCCAGGCTTCTTAGAAGCTTCTTCATTCCGTTTTCTAATATCACTGAAGCAAACTCCAAGGCAATACGGTGTACTTCCAGCAAATGCCTTTGGAACTTCCTACAAGCGATACAGGGGACAGCAGAAACTGGGCGACACCTTGAGAAAGCATGAAAAAAGCTTGAAGTATCGTCCTATATGTCTAGACTACACCTTTCCTTGTAGCCCACTTCAGGCGGTTGTGTGGCGGGAAGCGCCTCCCAGGTTTTTACTCCCTGCCTAGCTTCAGCCTAGCCCTGCAGCGCCACGGCTTTATTCCTCCTAAAAGGTGACGTCTTAACCGCGCAATTAAAATCTACAAAATACCACGTATCGGGAGAAAAAGAAAATAAAATGTATATACTGTTAACTGAAGCGCAGGGCGAAGGAAGAGCACTCGAGGAGCCCGGTACCGGGGGGCTGGTGGCGGAGGGGTACCGAGCCCGCAGG
>NW_009260758.1:706137-821017 GCF_000687185.1 Egretta garzetta
CTGCCCTTGGCCAGGAGCTGGGGGAAGGCGGTGTGGCCGCCACCGCGGGTCGCTCCCTGGGATGGGGCTGCCCTTCCAGACGCTGGTGCGGCTTTGTGTGCTGTCGAATTGCTCAAAACCGAGTAATTTTAAGTGTTAATTGCAAACTACTGAGTTATTTTAATTCTTCACGTGACTGTAAATCCTTGCTTATTTTGAAGGTATTAAGGATTTGGGCTTTTTTGTTTGTTTGTTTAAAATTTTTTCCTGGCTGGTTCACGCTTTTAATTATTTTTTTTGGTTTTTGAAGTAAGTTAATGTGTTTTGTAATGTGGGTGGGGGGGCTTGTATTCAGATCTTACAAGGCATAGAAATTTTGCTAGGTGTAGCTGAGCAGTGGAGACTGTGGCCACCTCCTGTCTGGGGATGGAAAAAGATTTGGCAGGTTTTGTATCTCCAGGAATCCAGAGGATGGCCCTAATCTTCCCCTTGGCTACTTTGTCAGGAGATAATTCAGTCAAATTAGTTTTCTGGATGAAGGCAGATAGGGACCCATGGAACCAAGCTGTGGCTTGATCTGGGAGGCCTTGCCAGCATTGCGTACGGTGTTCTTCTGAAGCAGTCGTGACAAAATCGCTTCTGTGCGGTGTGATAAAGAGTAGAGCAGTCATGGTTGGTCTCGCCTCATGTTTTCTCTGTGAACAGCAAACCGAGCTGTGGCTGGGAAAAAGGGGTCAGAGTCGTGTTCTTTGGATGCTGGTGGTTCCACTCACCTTTGTAGTTGCTCTTTGGGTCAGTTGTTTTGGGTCCTAAGGTTGAGGAAGCTCTTGCCATCTTTTTACCTCCTTTTTCCCTTTGTGTGAACCACGTGAAATCAATTATCATCTTCAGAAATGAGCTCCTCAGACTTGGGCCTAGACAGAAATTCCTGGAGCATCCTCTGTGTCCCTCCAACAAGGTATTTGTGTCTCTCTTTCCATGCAGTGGTTACTGATGTGACTCTTCTGATCCCTTTCTGCAACATCCAGGAAATGGAAAGAGTCTCCACCTATTCTGTCCACTTCTTCCATCCTGTGAAGAGGAGCTGAGCAGCAGCAGGAGAGGTACAGGTGAGATTGGACAGTGAAATCCATGTTTGTGGGTTGGACAGTTAATGGGGGTAGCAGGATTGATAGGAAGATAATGAACGGGGTTGTTTAGGATTGCACTCAGCCTAGAAGAGGAGGGAAGGTATGGAAGAGGAGCTTCTGGGAGGTCAGTGCCACCTAATATCTGGCCAGTATAATTTTGGGGAAGGCTTTGGTCAGTTTAAACCTTGAATCAGTGTATGCTGCTTTGAATGTCAAGGAAACTTACCTGTAGCATCAGCACTTCGTAACTGAGTGGAATGAAAATGGTGGAAGGCTTTAAATGCCCACAGCCTGTCACTCTTAGTTTGTCCACCCAAGCAGCAGTACAGCTGCTTCCCGTGGATGCCGCTGAGCCCTGCCTTCCTGGGGTTGATGCTTTCATCCTGTGAGTACCTCTTGTGGGGAAGGTGGTAGATCAGTTTTATGAGATAGATGCTGAAGTGTTGAGTGATTGCAGATATTAAGATACACTTTGGTCTTGTAGTTTAGGGCTTTCCATTATTACCAAACCGACCTTTAGATCAAGACATGCATAATTTGGCTGCTAATCCTTAGTGCCAGATGGAATTCTTTTCCATTTTTAAACAACAGAAGTAATGAGTCATTACTCAGTAGTAACAGAAGCAGATTGCTTACACGTACAGGAGACAGGGTTTTGGAAATCAGCAAAAGGTCATGGAAAATCCACTGTTTTCCTCCTCCTCCTCCTCCTTTTCCCACCCAGGGCTTCTTTGTATTGAACTGTGAATGCATTGAACTGCTGAGATGTCCAGGTTGGGTGAAGAATTGATGAAAGCTCATTTTATTTGTTATGTAAAATTGTTGTTGAAAGAAAGCTTAAAATGGAGCCGAAAGAGTGAACTGTGTGTGAATTTTGTGATGCTGAACTAAGGCACCTGGTGCAGCTGTGAATTTCTTTTGCAACACTCTAGGATGAGACTATATGAATAATTTTTCTTTGATACATGGCATGCATATAGCTGTTGGGTTTTCAACCTATATCAATAATGCTTTCTGCTCATTAATCATTTTTACGACTGTTCTCTGCAGTTTCTCGGATTTCTTAATATCCATCTGATAATTGGAGTTTGGAAGGTTAACTGTGCCTGGAACAGCGAGTTCATTTGAAAGCTGTCTTCATCTCGCTTCACTGAATTTTCGTGGCTGATGCTGTATATTGTGACAAGGTGGTGGAGCTCAGGGGTGCCTGTGAACCTGTGACTCATCAGGCTTGCAAGCAAGGGTTCTGTGCTCAGGAGACTGGGCATAATCCGAGCCTAGAAGAAATTGGATATAAAACTGCTTGTCTTTTTCTGGTAGGCAAGAAGGCCCTGGGATCAAGGAAGCTTTTTCTAAGATGTTTCTTTTTAATGTCAATGTGGTGGAAGCTAAAATATCTCGAGTGATTAATGTATAATGCAGTGATTTCATGTATTCATAGTGTCATCAGCAGTACTGTGGGTTGGAAGGGAACTCTGGTGATGTGGTGCAACCCTTTCTTCAACTGGGAGTGCTGCCAATACTCGATCAGGTCGGCTGTGGCTTTCTTGAGCTGACTTCTGGAAAACTCTCAAGGCCTGAGATTTCACAGCCTCTCTGGGTACCGGTTTCAGGGCTGTACCAGCCTACCAGCGAGAGTTTTTTCAAAATGCAAGCCTTAACTTCCCTAGCTGCAGTTTTTTGCCTTAGTGCCTTATTTATCACTACTGAGAGGACTTTGTGTCATCTTCGTAATTACTCTTCATAGTGCTCCTTTAGATCGCCCCATAGTGTTCCCCTTGCTGCAATAACCAAGCATACGTTCCTCAAAGTTTTCTTACTGGTCGCATGCTTAGTCTCCTGACCATCTTGGTAGCCCTTTGCTGGATCATCTCCAGTTTTTCCATGTATCTTTTGAGCTGGAGGGCCTACAGCTGGCCACAGCTTGCATTGTTACCTCATCATGCCAAGTAGAGAGCATTAATAACTTCCCTGGATCTGTGTTCCTCCTTGTGTAGCCTGGCATGAGGTTTGCCTTATTTGCAGAGAGTGCACTTTGGGCTTCTTTGCAGCTTGGCTTCTGTTGAAACCCCTGAGGTGGTTTTCAGCAGGGTTGCCACTCAGCCAGTTCCCTGTGTGCTGGTGTATGGGGATACACTGCCCCAGGAATACTCTTGCACTGGTCTTACATTTGTCTGGATCGTTGGAGTATTTTCTGTCTCAAGCTTGCCTTAAGTTACACCTGCAAGTTAATAGGCCATGCAGCATGGTCATTTTAAATTCCATAGCGTAAAAAGTTATTTGCTGCCTGCACCAGAAAGACACGATCAGAAGGCGGCATTTGCTAAAAGAGCCTGTTTGAAGGCTCCCTTCGGCCTCCTGGTTTCCCACGTAACTGATCTCTGAAAGAACAAGGGATTCCTTTTAAGTACTTTATTTTACACTGCACGTGGTTTCTGCCTGACATTGTTCTGAATAGGCTATTCAGGTAGTTTGCAGATATTTAAACTTGCTATTTGACTTTAAAAGGAAGTACAGCTCCAGTGTGATACTGGAGATGCTTCCTGCAGGAGACCCAAAGTGCTTCTTGAATCGTGGCACTGAGTGCAGACAGTCCAAGGGGACTTCAGTCTATCATTCCCAGGTTGAGAGTTTGTTAGCTGCCTTATTTGTCCTTTCTTTAGGTTATGTCTTCTTCCTTCTCTAGTTAATCTTAGATACTTTTTTTCCCTCTTTTTTAATTCCCTTGCTTATAGACTCTTCTTTTTGTGCTGCTCCTTCTTCTCATGTCAGGTTTAAATTTTCCTTTGACTTGACCTTCATTTCTGGATAATCATCCCCATCAGGTTGGTGGCCATGTACACTCTATCCTTCTGCCAGTCTATTGTGTGTCTATTAGAATATTGATTTGCAGAGAGTGAAGTATAAAAAATCAATATCCCATTAAGTGGAGTAGAGTGACAATGTTCTAAGGCTAGTCAAGTTCAAAGACTAGTGTCTAGACACTAAGGTGGTGGTTTTTTTTTCCCCATGTGGTCTTGGCTAGGCAGGTAAGATAAAATGTACACATCCCGTTAGGGTTTTGTTCACATGCATTCACGGCTGGAAGACTCATTACAAACAAGCAAATTTTAAAAAGTGTTGGGTAATGCAAAAAGGTACTTCTGATTTATCATGGTGCTTGCAGTTTATTGGGGTTTAGTAATAAAACAGTGGAATATAAACATTCTACAGTGTATTTAAGTGGAATATATAGACATGAAAAGCCTGATACTGCGTACCAGTGTCTGCTCTTAAGTGCTCAGAGAACTGTGGAAAGACCGGGTGTGAAGAGGGGTTTTTGGGGGGTGGTGGGGTTTTTTTGTCGGTATGAGACGCATACTACATACAGGGGATGAATGCAGGCCCCCTGCCTGCCCCCTTGTTCTCTGCATGGTAGTTTGCCATTTGAAGATGGGGAGTCAAAACATAGACATTTTTCTGTTTCCTACTTCTGAAACATTCTCAGACCAGTCCGCAGTTATTTTAAGATACGCTACTTGTACTTCAGTACCATTCATAAACATCTTACTGACCCTCCGTGCACTGGATTGCTGTTACTGTCTTTTAAAAAAAATAATAGAGACATTAATACTCTCTACTAATTGCTTAGTTAGGAAACTAGTTTTTGTCCTTTTAGGGCTCAATTCATTTATGCTTTATAGCTTGTAAAGTACATTAAAGAACTTTATTGGCTGAGCACTTGAAATTATGAGAGACTGCAGTCTTCGCAGCTGGTCTGCTGTGGTGTTGTGCAGTGGAGTTTGGCTGGCACTCTGCCTGCTTTTTGCAACGCCGAGCTCATTATCTGTGAGTCACACCTGGCCCTCGCTAAGTTTGGAAGCAGGACTTCTGAGGGTCATTCCTGAGCCTGGGGCTCCTGCCTGCTGAAACTCTCTCCTGCTGTGTGCTAATGAGCTGGCTAAATCTTCCATAAGTAAATGGATGCTGCGATGAAATGTCTGGTAATCATGTTTGTAAATCCAAAGAAGGAGAAGTTGAAGATCAGTTTACTTAAGTATGCCTTAGCTGTGCAGAAAGGACTGACCTTGGAAAGTGCTGTGTTTGAGTAACATAGTTTATCAAAATATCTTCAAGTGCTTTGCAGAGATAGATGAACTTTGTTTCCTTTTCCTTTCTTGTACAGATAAGAAAACTGATGCAGAAATGCATGAAATGAGTTAACCAGTGGTTGAGCTATTGTTCTTGGTTATAACAGGGCTCTGTGTTTCATCTCTCATCATGTGCTGCTCTTGCAGCATTGATTAGGTGATATGAACTATAAATCGCTTTGCCAATCTACAAACACTCACAAAGTCTTGACTTTCCTGTGAGTGAAAAAGTTATACAACTTAACGTTTTGTCACATCCTCAGATGTGAATAAAACAAGTTTAGAACAATGGGAACAATTCAGATCTCACCATGCAAATTGCTCCCTGATTAAGTGATATATTTCAGTGAAAAATCATCTAAGGATGTATTTCAGTTAAATAAATTTGCATCTATAAATTATTTTGGCCTGACAACAGTAGGTGAGCTGCTCGCAAAGACTAGATGGACCACCCATCTACTGGCTGAAATTATAATAATGTTTTGCAGGGAATCTGTACTGAGTCTATTGTTCTACTTTTTCAGTAGAGAATGCTATATAACAGCATTCCAGTTAAATAGATTTCTGTGTAACAATATTCCTTCAAAAGAAACTAATTACTAAGTGAGACATAAAACTGCCTCGCAGACTGAAGGGATTTCTTCCCTTTGAAGTGCACATCAAATTTCTTCTGTGCTCCCCATCTGCCTTGTTTGAAAAACCTTCATTTGACATCAGTGACCTCTGGCAAGCCCTGTATAGATAAGGAAAATGTATTTGCACACCATTCAGGTCTTTGTGGGCTACATATGTAATGGCCAGTTTCAAGAGTTTGCAGCCAGTGTTTCAAATTGATGCATTAGTACTGTAGTGTGCTTAGCAAACTTCTGCTGCAAAATGTGGTTCGTAGCTTGACTTAAAGTGCTGCTGCTTTTCAGCAGTTTGCCAGAGACAGAATTGCGAGTTCTAGCACTTGCAGGAAATGAGTAAATTAAGCTGAGAGAGTATCAATGCAGGTTTGCTGGGATGCCTTTCACCAAAATGGCTGTTACGCAGTTCTTCTGACCCTTGCCCATATGGGGTGATTCAGTTTATGGTTTGTGTGGCATGGTAGCTTTTGCATTTTTATTAGGCTGTGCTTCTAGTGTCTTCAGTGCCAGATAATCTGACTGCAATAGTCTGAGTTACTGTTTTCATACAGCAAATGCTTTCCTGCTGTTCAGGTGGGTACGATCCTTTATGTTTGTGACCCCTGTGTACTGTGGAGTACACAGCTGAAGCCAGACTGAGGTCAAGCTTCCGTTTCCTATTGCAGCTGACAGTGACAATGGCAACCTGGTCTAGTGGAAAGTGTCCCTGCCCATGGCAGGGGGTTGGATCTAGGTGATCTTTAAGGTGCTTTTGAACCCAAACCATTCTACGTTTCTATCTGTTTTGAAAATTCTTGTTGGAATTGCACTTTGGTAGTTGAGCTCTTGTTGTGCTTTTGGTTTTTGGAGGAACCTATAACCGAAGTGAAAATAATTAACTCTGTGAAAAAATAGCTCTTCTAGGAGTTCTCAAAATACGCACTTTGGCTTTTTAATTTATTCTTCTCATTTGGCAGTCACTTGGGAGATCATGTCCTTAAGGATTACTTTGGCTTAGGTATTTCTCTTAAGCTAAGAAAAATAATGTTGTTTCCATGGGATCGGGTATTTTTTCCACTCCCATTTAACTTAGAAATGGTTCTTTACATAATGGAGAGTGCCTGAAAAAGCATGTTCCCACTGTGTCATGGTTCCCTGGTGCAGTGAGCCCCGTTGGATAATGGGCATTTGTTGTGGACTGAAAGTCAAGAACTTGGGGTTGCTTAACCTTTTGCAGCCATGGGCTGGAATGTGAGAGTGGTGCTGTTGGATGTAACAGAAATTGCATTATTTAGGGTAGAAGCACATACTGGGTGTGTCCCTCAGTATTCTGCTGGGTACCTTTGTATATAAATACATTCTTGGGGTGTGTATATACACATTTAACACAGTGTTTTCATCTTTGCTTGAGTTTCTAACTTAACTAGTTCTAAAGGACTATGTTGATTGAAGGTGTCTTCTCAGAGTGGAGAATCTAGATGCCTCTGTTTTTTTTCCAGGTGTACTTCAGGCTGTTCTGTTGAGTAAAGATGATGGATGAGGTTGTACGCTTGCTTTCCCTTCTCCCTTCCCTCAGAATCCCTATCACTTCTGGAAACTTTCATGGCACTGGCTACCTCAGCTCTATGCCCGGTGAAATATGGTGTAATGAAAATTTCTTATGATCAAGTAGTCTTTATTTTTTTTTTTCTTCCTTTTTTAAATAAATAATTTAGGTTCTTGCTCTTGATTTCTCATTGCTAGTGTGGCTTAGTGTGTGTAAATATCCTTGTTGGAGTGGTTCTTTTCAGTGGCTTACTGTCAAATCTGTCGTGTGTTGTACTGATTCAGGGCGTATTCAGGCACACGTGCTGTGCGTCAGCCGTATTTCCAGTCAGTGTGAGCCCCAAATCAATGTATTTGTAGAGGGAAATGTACAGTTGTGTCTTGACAAACGCTGCGGTGATCATAAAAGATGAGCTCACAAAGGCCGTTGGGCTGCATGTGAAATCAACTCTGTGCACTCTGAGACTGTGTTAATTGCGTTTCATCTTGCTGGTTAGTATCTCCCAAGAATTGTTAGAATGCAAGTCATCTAAAAATGCATATAAGCTAAGGGTGATGGAAAACTGTTCTGCTCTGTGACTAAAATAGAAGGTTGAGTCAGGAATAATCATTTTTACCCTCATCGAATGTTGGGTCAGGCATGATGGATTGTGGAACAAGTCCTTCCAGTTCTTGTCACACATAGCATCTTGGTCTGCAGCCTTTCCTGTATTAAGTGATTTGACAGTAAGAAAAATGGGTTTGGATTTTTTTTTTATTGTTTTTTCCCAAGCAATATTTGCTTAATATATGACAAAGTTTTCAACCCGATGATTCTGTACTAGTCATGCTTTCAGAAAGATTGTATTTTGTATTTTTTTGTATTTGCACTGTTGAGAAAGATGTGTCGCAAGAGAATAAAAAAGTCCCTTATCTTATCTTGCTGCTCAGTAACTGTACTTTGGTTTAAATGAAATTCATAATTTTTCCTTGTTGGTATGACAACAGAAAACATCAAGGTGAAATTAGAATAAGAGTATAGATGAATGTTAACTGTATGTGCTGTAGCAGTTAAATAAATCACTTGATGATTATAGAATAATAATTCAGTATGGCACGCAGTCAAACAGAATGCTTTTAAGAGGGGAGGAGCAGTATAAAGAAAGAATTATGTGTGTTTAATGTAGTATTTCACTGTGATAGTAAATCAATTCCCCTCGTCAAATGATATGAACAAATTTATGAGTGTGCGTGTATCTAGGACAATTAATAAGCCATCTTGTATAGGACTAAGATATCTAGCTTTGCACTGTCACCTTTAAATACAATTTATCTCAAAGGCATTTAGAACTTCCTAAATATTCCTTCTAAAAGAAAATTTAGGAAGAAAAAAGAGAAATAATGCCTTACTAAAAAAAAAAAATATTAGTTTACATAGCATTGCAGTTGCTTTGAATTTAATTACCTTTCAAAGCTATTAATTTCGATGTAATCTCTCAAATTTTATCATAATTTTCTCTGCAAAGCTATTTCTGCCTGTTTTATGAAATGAAAATTTTCAAGTACCTCTCAGTCTTTCTGAAAGCTTTCCAGTCAAGTGCAGTCCAGACAACTGGGAGCCATGAGAAACGGTCTAATTCTGCACCCGTAAGCATGTGCAAGTCTCATGTAAGTGACAGCACTCTGTGTGTGCAAACTCCAGGTAGCAGGAGGCATGGACCTCCTGGGTGCCCAGGGAGGGAATCAGCAGATGTGATCTCCCTCCATACCTTAGCCACTGGTTTCTCCTCAGAAGCCCTCGTAGCACCTCTCTCTAAGCTCTTCAGAGCCAGGACATGAATGTGCACTGTGGAGTGATGCGCTCAAATGGTCCCTGCAGGTTCTGAAGCAGAAAAAAAGGGAACAAAGAGTTGGAACTGAGCTGTTCCTGAGCAAGTAAAAATTCATTTTCTGTACAGAACTTTAAAGATACGAAGAATCTGTCTAGATGTCATCTTGCTCTTGGTGGCTACATTTGTAATACTGCTTTCACCTTAACAGTCTTTCCTGAAACAGCTGGATTGATAGAGGGTTCAGAAATTACTTGCCTAGTGAGGGTTTAGCTAGAGAAACCATTTTCCATGAAACTTTTTTGGGATATACGTAGACAAATTAATCGCTCCTTTCCTGGGAAGAAGCTGAAATCACCACCATCACCAAATTTTTCATCATAATTAGCTGTCCTCTGCTCTGTGGCAAGTTACTTGCCCTTTCCTACTTCTGGGGAGTAGGGACAGCAGCTAACAGTATGGGAGGGGAAGAACGAGGATTGCTTGATAAGGTCAGCAATGTTGGTTGTAGTCATCTGCAGCGCGCTTTGAAAAGGACATGTTTTGAATATGTTTGTAAGTCATCTCCAGCCTGCTGTCATCCTTGTTTGTTGTAACACTGACTGCCTGGGAGAGCTTACCTGTATGAAATGCGCAGACTGCAGTGGGGTTGTGTGCTGTACAAGTCGGTTACATGCATACCAACAGCACTGTTGCCAGTGGAAGTGTGGATAAAGGTGTTGAAAGCGGGTTTCCAAGGCTTCGCTACCGCAGTTCAGGGTGTTGAAGGAGCCCCACGCAGTCCTTCCATTTTGCGGGGTTTGTTTTCGGCAGAGGGCAGCAGTTTGCATAATCCAACAGTCAGTATGGGAAAAAAACCAAACGTGGTTACCTGTTTCAAGCAGCAACCAGCAGATCTTACTTTGTGTTTTCCTTTGAAGAAGGAAATGGCCCTCAGGAGCTGAACAGCTAGGCAGACTGGTGCACCAGTGCATCAATAATGGTAAATCTTCCCTTCCCTTGCACCAGACTACCCATGGCCTCTTCTCTGCCAGGGGCTGCTTCCTCAGGGTCGGGATGGAGCTTTCCCCACTAATTAGCTTGTCAAGCTCAGTGAAGAGAAAGAGTAGCCAGCTGCCTTGTCTCAAGAAAGACCTTAGCTTAGCTGTGCTGTGTGGTCACAGAGTTTTTGTTATCTGTCTTCAGTACCAGCTTGAATCTCTTCCCTGGAGAGAGCTTTACTGGGGTAAGTGTGTGTTTGAAGAAATTCTTCAGGTTGGGTTAAAAGCACAAACAGCTCTTTGCCTGCTTCCAGGCTCTGGCATCCCATGGATTAAGAGTTCCCCGTGGGTGTTCTGCAGCTCTGTGAAGGATCTCGCAGCAGGTATTTCCAGACAGACAAATCAAATCTAAAACTACAAATGTGAAGATCCCAGTGTGACACTGGGGAGTCTCCATGTAGGAGGCTAACTTTTGAGGAATTCATCACTGAACATCATTAATCCCGTCTTTGATGCTAACCTCTGTGATGCGTGTCCTTTGCATATAGCCCACATCACAAACTGCTGAGTAGGCTAAGGTGAAGGAGTGAACACCGTTCCTGTTTGAAAAGCGGTTGAACTGTTGTGGAAATAGTCTGCTCTCCTTTTAGGTTAGCATTAATTGGGTTTAATGCCATTTGGTTCTCTTGTTTTAAAGAGTTTGGAGAAGCAGAGACTGTTACATAGTTAAGCTACCTCATGAATGACACAGGAGTTAGCATCTTCCTCAGAAGTATTATTTAACTGGCAACATCTACAAACTAGTAGCTGACAGGTATGCTTGGGGTATTGTATTTAACAACAGTATTTCCCAAATATGACATCATGTTTTTAGTCATGGCTTGTTTTTTCACCTTCTCTCTAACTTTCCTAAGTGCTACTTGATTTATGGTTATTTTTCTCTTATCATATGGCTGAGAATGCTTTACATTCGTTCATCACAGAAGTCAAATAAATAAGCAGGAGGTCGAAGACCTGTACTTACCACAGCTGCAGGTAAGCTGCTTGCTGTCTCCGAGGCCAGACCATGAACTAATATGAACACACTGGATTTAAAAGCTGTGATTAGTTTTCATGTCCACATATTTTTTTAATCTTAGAAGTGAAGAAAATTAATCAGCTGCAGCTAGTATTCCTGGTGTTATGGCCCCTAAGAATAAGCAATTTTGATAGAGATCAGGATGTTTCTAGAATCAGTTTAGGAATTGGTTGAAAAAAACAAAACCAAAAAAACCAGCCCCCCCCCGCCCCAACAAAACCAGAGAAACATCCATTTGTATCACATTTTATGACCCTCTTTTAGGGGAAGGGGAAGCAAAGACTGACTGTCCAGTCCCAACCTTTATGTAGACCACCTAGCATAGTAAGGTCTTCAGTTCCTCTACTTGTTAGCAGAGTACAAATACTGATATAAATGTTGTAATACAGATTTGCAAATAAATTATTTGTACCAATATTGTTACTGATTATTCTTACATTCTTGCTGGTAATTTTGGCATGCCTAATGAGGTGGTAAGTACTGAAGGGAAGGCTGAAGTTCTTTCTTGGCCAGGCAACTGTGGTGTATTGCTGTTGAGGAGTAGTGAGCCCTGATGATGTTCCGTGAAATGTGGAAAAAGTGAAAAGCAATCTTGCTTTCAAAGGATTGTTGGTGACCTTTAAATTAGGGCTGGGAGTCTCATCATAAACTGCATCTGCAGGATACACTTCCCTTTCTTCTGGATGAAAGGTGGTTTTTACTGAAATTACCACTTATTACAGAAAGGTCAAATTCGTATAACTGCATCTCAAGTAAGTAGACAGTGACCTTGTTTACCTCGGCACAGTGTTCACAACTTCAAAATTCTGCGGATTTGTTTCTTTTTTTTTTAAATATCATGCTGTTGTCCTGCTTTTATAACCTGTGGCAAATAGACACATTTGATGGTCTAGGCTTTCAACTGCTGCAAATTGGTTTTGTTCGCTCCAATGGAATAATGGTAAATTACACAGGTGCAAGGTTTGGTGCTTTGTAAGAGTTGTTATCCAACTGTTCTTTGTCTGCTGTATCCTTAGAAAACAATGCTTGAAGACAGTGTTTTATGGGTGTTACTCTCTGCGTGTGCTATTGGGCGTACCAAGACTTTGTGTCGTATACTGTAGAGCGACTTAAGTCTGCATTGCATGTTTTAGTTGATGACTTGCACATACGTGGAGAAATTATGGATAACATTTATAAGAACACTCTAAGTGCCACTGGATTTCAATATGACTAAATTCTCAGCTTGTTTAGGGACTTGCTCTTAGACTAGTTTTTACAGCTCTGGGTTAGATATGTAAAGAACACCTCTTTTCCCAGGGCTTGATAAAGGTATTTGGAAACCCAACTCAGTGCTACAGAGGAGGTTTTCCTTCTACAGGGGCATCACTGTCTTTGGGAAGGAGCTCCTTCTTGCAAAAGCAGAGCAGAAGTTGCTCCTATTCCCAGCTTAAGTGGGTAGCTATGTACACACGTTTTCCCTCTGTCCTGTCTCTGTTAAAACACAGATGTTGAGGGAGACTTGCATTCCAATCCCTTGTTTTCTGTATACCAAAAAACTTCAGCTACTGGAATGCTAGAGACTGCGTATGTGTAGAGAGCAAGGGATCTGCAGCGGAGAGTGAGACCTCTTGAGGACCAGACTGGCCTACGGTAGATGTGGAAACTAGAGTTAGGAATGTGTGGATGTTGGTATGGACAGTGTTTCCACCCGTGGGTGGTGATGTCTTCATGCTTAATACTGGATTGTTTCTTTCACTGGTAGCTGTCAAAATTTAAAATCTGATGTTTTCTGGAGCTGTTACTTGCAATATTTTGGTAATCTCTTAGCCCTGGTATTACAGGGCTTGTAAATGTTGTGCATCAGAAACTGTTAGTAACCACTTTCTCCTGTCTCTGCATTTCCAGCATATACAGGTGGCATTAGGCTGTACTTGTCTTTGCTGTATATTTGAAATTACGTTATTTATAATTCTGTATACTGGAAAGGACCAAGAACTTTAAGCCATGTTTTTGCCCACAACTCTGCTGGCGTTTTGATATTGTTTTAGTCAGGTGGATAAAATCTTGAATTCAGGACAGTGGTTACATGCTACTTATATAAGCTAGCTATAAAAATCTGTTACTCTCTTTTGTGGAAAAATAAGTATTTTAGACCATATTAAACTCTTTAACAGTTGGGTTTTTAGGTGTGTCTAAGTACAAATCTTGAGAGTCAGGGAAACAGATTGAATATAGACTAGATGCTTCTCCTACAACTTCAGTCTAGTTTTATTTGGCTAGTAAGAGAAATGTGTCTGTATTTGTTGTAATATGTTCTAATGTCGTCTTAATGTCAATTTATTCCTGTACTTGTCTAGAACTTAAACTGTTATCTAAATATCTGCCAAGAGATGGCAGTGCAATGCTGCTCAGTGTGCTGGATGAGATTGTAGGAAAATATAGTAGCTATGACAATAGAGTGCCTTCTTCCTGAGGTTTTTGGTGGCCTCTCCTAGAACAGACTGACACATTTATCAGCTTACTTCCTACATGCTGTGCATTGAGAAAATAAGCAGAAGTTAAAATGATTGCCTGCTTTGCAGTGCTCTGTTCATCTCTGGAAAGTTACGCTTCCATTCTGCATGCAGAGTAGATCTCTGAACTGAGCCTTGGTTTCTCGGTCTCTCTCCAAGAGAAATCCAAAGACAACTCTTGTGCACAGCTGATGCAGATCCGCTGACAGTAGTGGTGCAACACTGATTTGTTAGCTATGGAATATTCAAAAAAATAAGCCCCAACCCCCCGAATATGAATCGCCTTGTATTTCTACTAGGTGCTGTATATATTCAAGTGAGGCCAGGCTTGTAGAAAAAGAGGTAATCTCTCTTATTTGTCAGAGTTACGAGAACAGACAGGCTTTCTGGTATGATAGCGCTTTCTCAAATCTGTTGTACATTCAGACATTCTAGGCACACCAGAACGCAGAGCTGTTAATACTGAAGAACTTCTTTTTTGTCTTCTGAATACCAAAGTGTTTCTTGGAAAAGGTGGATGGGAGATCAGAGGGATAGCTGCAGAGAGTTCCATTTGACTGTTAATATCAAATGGACTTGAGACGGTGTCTGAAAGAGGTTTCTTTGTTCTGTTTCGGTGGGTTGTGCCTGTGTTTGACAGACACATGTGAAGTCTGTAGTAGTTTCAGTGCTTGGTCCTTCCTATACCTCCAAGTGTAATTTAGTCCTGATGCCAGTCAGAGGCAGTTGGTAGATTATAATTGTTAGGATGCTGATGTTGATAGAGTTCTGATTTAGCAGAGAAGCCCCTGAGGAGTGAGTGAAGCCTTAGTGTTCATCTTCAGAATAAACACCATTACCTGACCTGAGCTAACCCGCCATCAAATGTCGTACTGCGGATTTCACAATGTCTAGGGTGCATTGCATTCTGTACCAATGACACTAGAGGCTGGTGTTTGTGCTGCACTGCAATCCTGTTGCACTTGCTACCTTGCCATTGCATGTGAAAGGCTTAAATTTAAGCTGGAAACATGTTCTTTGAGAGTGTCCCCTTTAAAACGAGTATTTGTAGAGAAAACTCTTCAGTTGGTACCATTTGTTGCTGAAATCTGAGATGACTTCCATGATGCTAGTGGAAGACTGTGAGGTAGCTATAAGTAAGCACTATGTTCCTTCTTGTCCCTGTAAAAATACATTTGGGTACCTCTGAGGAAAGATACAGTAATAGCTTTTTTCATAGAAAACCCCATATTTTACTAACACACCAGTTGGCAGCAGTATTCCTTAGCTGTTCTGCTTAAGGATACTGTTCTGACCCTAAACATTCCCATGCATTTTTCTCCCTTGCCTATGTGTCTGTAACAGTTTAAGTGTGTAAATAACCCTGCTTCTGTCCTACTTGGGTTGTGGATGATGAGCTCTGTCATCAGGTCAGTGAGTTTCAGGTGTCACCTTGCTCAGCAGAGAGCTCCAGCCTGAGCAGCAGTAGAGCTTGTGTTGGGGGATGCCCGCAGCTCCAGGAACCTTTCATCCACCAGGATACAGCCAGGCACCCTTGTGTGTCTCTGCTGAGTGCTTCCCCTTGAATTCTGCTCATTTCTCCCCAGCTACTCTCAGTAACAACTACATTGGATGTAGCTTATATCTGGCTAGCTGCTTTTGAGTAACAAGGGAAGTGCAGTTACTAGCAAGTGAGAAAAATTGTAGAAAACAAAAGATTAGGAAAGTTTCTTGGACGTTTAAGTAAGCAGTCTGTGCCCAGGACCTGCCTGATTGCAGGAATTTGCAGGCATCAATTTCTACAGGTATGTTGAGCAGACAGAGCTTCAAAAACAAACAAAAAAGCCCACCAAAAAAACCTTTTATTGTGAATGGCTTTGGCCCACTCTGCAGTCCAGCTCCTCCATGCTTCCTGTGTGAAGTAGGAGGTCTGGATCTGGCCGTTCCCTTTCAGGGCTGTCCCCATCCCCATGCCCCAACAACGTGCCAGTGAAAGTGCAGAATAGTGCTGGAGCTGTTGCTGCATGAGTCACAGTCATCCTGCTTTGGCTGAGGCGACACAGAAGAGATGGAGGAGGTGATGGTGTGAGGCAGGGTGCAGCTCTGTTCATTGATTTGTCTGAAGACTGACGGCCCTCGAGGGTGCAGATGGTGCTGATGTAAACCAGAGCGGTCTCAGATGCTCCAGCGTGCAGTGGGGTCAGGAGAGTGATGGAGTTCAAAACCTGTTTTCTGTCTCGGGTGACTAAAGTCTTTCTCAAGAGCTTTCTGCTGTTCCACATGAATGACCTGAAAGTGACCAGTAATGGGCATGGGGCAGAAAAATCTGGTAACGAGCTTAATTTCCTTCCTCTTCAGATACCAGCGTGTCTGGACCTGTGATACTGGCTCGCCTTGTGTGAGAAGCTGGGCTTCACCTGACCCACTTGTGCCTGTAACTTGTAATGCAGTGGCTCTTTTCTAAGCTTCTAAGACTGGTGATGATGAACACAAGGCTGTAACAAAACATTCTGGTGCCTGTGGTGAGGTGTCAGGTTGGTTTAATTCCTTTTTGAGCTTCGAGGAAGACTGTGTTTAGAGTAGGTTTATGTGGAGAATTTGCCACATTTGGCTGCATGCGGGAGAAGATGCTAAATGCCATGTTCCTCGTTTCATCAGCCTGCTTCTACAGCTAGAGTCCTACCTCAGACTAACTGTCTAATGTTTCTAAAATACGTATTTTTGTAGTTCAGAATATGGAACACAAATAAAAAGCACTCTGGTAAGCATTTTTAAGCCACTGTTAAAATTATATTTTGGAGGGTGGGAGGGAACCCGAGTACCATTTGAGGTGGGCACTGCCGAACACTACTGCTTTCTGTGGGCAGAAACAACCAGCTTCTTACTGAATTATTCCCTTGTACATTTACTGGGCTTTTTTTTCGGTCCAAAATTGCTTTAATTGTTAGGTGAAGAGGCTCCCTCCATTCACATAGCATATTAGTTCTCTAATCAATAGCACTTTGTCAGGACCGTTTCCCAATATTCAGTCTAAATTTTCTGTTTCTTATATAGTCCAATACTGCTAGCTAATGTCTCACTTCCTATCGTAAATATTCTATACTCTTATTCCAATTTCATAGCTTTTTCTAATTGTACTTCTGAGTGAATGTGAAGTTTCTTACCTAGTGCGCATCTTGGCTATTTTTTCATTTACTCTTGAATTTCATTGGTCTAAATGCTTTCATTAAATACTCTGTCATTCTAAAGGCATTCTTCATTTGAGGAAAATGAAGGAGTAACCTTTGTAATGAGTGAACAAAATTTATAACCCTTTGAAAAATAAACCTAAACTCAGCTGTCCTTCATGGTGCTGGCATTGTTGTTACTGTTGCACAGCCATGATTGCAGTCATGATCTCAGTGGTTATGTGTCTCAGTTCAGCTATATTGCAGATGGCTGGCAGGGAGACCAAAAGTTGGTTCTTGGCCAACAGGATATAGAAGTGGGAAGCTAAAATCTGAACAAAAGTCCAGAGGGGACTGGACCTTGATCTGTGTCAGCAGACTCCAGTGGAGTTTCAATGTGCTGTGCTTCTTTTTTCTTTACCACATCAGGAGATGTTGGAGAACTTTACAGAAGAGGTGAGGGAAGGGCTGGAGAAGTGAGGTCCAGAGGACAAATGACTCATCAACGATTGCCTAGCAGGATGCAGCATGGGTCTCGGGTCTTCTGAGTCCAGCCCAGTCTTCTGGCCAGACTGCCACAGCTAGAGCAGAGCAATCAGGCCTGCTGCTGCCGTGGTTCTCCTTACTCCTGGGCTCCAGCAATGCCATTTTTTTCCTCTGTGTTCTAGCCAAACATCAGTGAAGGCAGTGTGAGTCCTTCCGTTGACATAAGCAGGCTTTTGGTTAGGCCTGGTTTTGCAGAGGAGGGAACATAATCCTCAGCATTAAGCATCTTTGTAATTCTTGTGGCATTCAGGGGGCTTTAGATCAAATACTGACTAAATTCTTGCTTTTTGTAAATGATGGACTCTGTCTTGTGCCAAAAAGCATGCTGAGGCTGTTGTGCATTATCACATGGAAACTCGCGTACAATGGCCAATCTGTGTTCCCACTTGGTCAAAATAAACTGTTACTTAGCATTCAGAATCATCCCTGCTCAGGATTATCTACACATATGCCACTACAGCAGCATTTGAATGATTTGTGTGCAGGGTAGAATAGAGAGAGAAAGCCTTTTGTTGATAATGTCTGTACAGTATTGGCTGAAATGGTTTGGATTATTTAGTAGTTGTCAAGATTTTGTACACTTACCTGAACAATCCATTAGTTTGCTCCTGAGTTTTTAGTTGCTATATTCACAAACCTGTGGAATGCTAATGAATAAAAAGTATTATTAGCAACATCACAAATTCGTTTTGATAGCAGAGTATTGAGAAACTTCTAAGATCAAGAGGGGAAAAGTAATTCATATTGATAAGAAAACTGGATGCAATTACCAAGGCTTTCTGCTGTCTCTCAGCATTGTATGTAATTCCCTCCCCTCACCTCCCCCGGTCATTCTGAAAAGCACTTTGTATTTCATCCCCTTCCATCTATTTTTGTGAAGTGCACTGTTCTGTGCCTTGGTTAACTTTTATGCTACAAACTGTGATTTGTGTATGTTGCTGGAATTAACTTTGGGTCTTTGCTGCCCTTCCTTGTTTAAAGGGCTTCCAACGTGAGTGTATTCATCCATGCCTTTATTTTCCATACATGCTCAGAATATTTTTGGGGGGTTCTTAGGGATACATCCTTCTCCCTGTAGAACTATTTACTGCAGATAGCAGCTAGGGGGTAAAAAAGTCACTTGACCTAGTTACAGAAGTAAAGACTGCAAAACGTACACTGGCGGAGAGCCTCCTTGCTGGAGCTATGTATTTTGATTCCTGATTGCCTTTGTCTTTCCATCTGTTCATCTCATCTGCAGCTCTTCCACTGTCTCTCACCGAAGTCTGCTCAGAAGCTGGTAATTACTGGTATGTTTTATTGTGTGCCAGACTGTTTCAGGACTGGCTGCTGACTTGTTTCTACTGTACTGATCTGCTTTTGTTCTCCTGGCTCAGATCTGCTTCTCTCTGTTCCTCGCTCCTTCTCTGACATAGACGCTTTCCTTCCAGTGAAAAGACTCACAAGATTTTTATAGAAAGTAACAAAACCAGAATATTTTTTTATAGGATCTACTTCTTCATGTGGCCTTTTATCTGAGTTTGCGCTTGTATTCTACCTACTATGTCATTGGAAAACTTTGTGCTTCCTGTAGTTCTGTCACATAATCTTAGTGTGATTTAGGTTGTTTTCTGTTATGGCTGAAATACCTTTTCTTTCATCACTGAATAATTAGTTGAGCAGTCCTTTGAGCTGTGTATTTGATATATTCCCCCCCCAGGTTTCTTCCCCCCTCTTTATTGTGGGAGTCAACTTGATTGAATTTCGTGCTGATATAAATGCAGAGCTGCTGTACTGGTTTCTGTTGGGTTATGTGGGATTACCCGCTATAACAGAAATTGGAATCTGACTGCTGGCTTTCTTTTACTAAATGCATCACAAGCTTTAAAAATAGAAAACTGGTAGTATTGGTTAGAGGCAGCTGTCCTTCAGTTTTGTTCTCACAGCACTTTGTAATTTTGGGTTTTGAATGAAGGTGCTGGTGTTCCAGACTTGGCCTGTTTTGAGGAGATATTTTCAAAGTGACTCCAGGATATAAACAAATACACAAGCCTGTGATCATGAAATGCACTTGAGCTTGTTTCTGGTGGCTTGAATTTTAATTCCAGTCACCTGAGAAGGATGTACACTGTGTTAAAGGAATGCAACTAAGTAGTTCATGTCCAAGATTCAGATTTTTTTCCTTAAGGAAGAGCTGGAAAAGAGCTTCAAACTTCATGACATGAATGTTTCCCTGCCTCTTCTCACGTGCCCACTTTCCATTGTTTTCCTGGTGGCTTTGGTTACTTAATTAAATTCTAAGTAATATTTTGTATCTCACTTGGCACACAGTACTATTGACAATATAAACAAAGCAGACAAATTGTTTAATGCACGAGAAAGAGATAACAAAAAGGAGAAATAAACCCTAGCTTCCTTACAGTGGCTGCAGCGAGGACTGACTTTCTGCATGTCTAACAACCTGTAGCAAAACCCAGCAGTTTCACATGGTCTCAGTTCTCATGTCCCTGGCCATTAGTCACAAGTTAAACTCAACTACCCTGTATTTCCTGATGTTGCCGGTCCCCGGCATCCGCGGTGTGCTGGGGGGTCAGGCTGACTCGAGGTCCCTGGTTCCGTTGCTGCTTGCTGGACTGCAGGGTGCACAGTCTGCAGAGGTCCCTTGTAGTGGAAAACAGGCAAGGAGTGGAGCAGGGCCAGATCTTACAGGTCTTTGCCTGTTTGCACGTTGCTTTGTGTTTGCTGCACGTAAATGTTCTTGGCCTTACAGAGCCACTTCTTGGGGTACTCGCTCCCAAGGGAGATTCTACACTTGGTCTTTCTTTTTGAAGGAAGTCTGTTTCCTGGGAAATACAATCCAGTAAAATGCAGCTCTTCCTAAGGGAGTAGCTGGTACAATTTAGTGGGTTCTGGTTTTTTTGGGAGGCCAAAATATATGAGCAATGGCACTTCTTGGCCTTAAAAGCTGTAAATTGAATCTCTGGATACATAACGTAGTGTAGCTAAATTTTCAGAAGAGACAAGGGACTGTGTGTGCCTTTATTCCTGTGGTGACGGTCTGAGACTCCTCAGGGGAGATGGCAGAACCTGTTCCTCTGCAATCAAGCTGTTGTACCAGCTTTTACTGTGTTTACAGTGTCTGGATATATTTTGCATTCAAGGGTGAAAAGAGCCATATTTCATAAAATATATATATGCTTCCTATTTTTGTACCAAGCAGTCAGACACTTTAGAAGTGACAGAATAGTCGTTGGACCAGTTTAAATGATTGTTTGTGATTTTCCTCTATAAAAACAGTGTGAAATGCCTCTTCAGTGATACAAATATTCCTACCGTCACTGAAGTGAAGAGAATTGTGACAGTTGACAGCAGCTGAGAATCTACCAGTAACGAATATCAGGTTGGTGGTTGTTTGATTACAGAAATGAAAATACTTTCATATAAACTTAGATAGGCTTCTATATGGTTGACTTGGTATGACTTACTGGTTTTGTTTCACTTAATTTTGAGTGAAATAATAAAGTAGTATAGAAGGTATTATGGTAACATGGAAAGTGTTATGGTATTTAGTGGACTGAATGAATGATCTGAAATGTTGGGTTTGTGTTAGAATCTCTTTGTTCTAATGTTATCTTTGGCACTATGCACTTTGTCACTGCCATTTCCAAATCTCTTTTCTGAAAAGAAACTGCATTCCGGAATCTTGACACAGTCCCTGAGGTTCACAAATTAGTGTTTCAGTATACACTCCTGGTACACACTGATTTGATTTCGTCACCTTGAGGAAATTTGATAAGCTGGGCTATCCTTTTCCCCACCTCTACATATTGTCTAAGTCCTTAGTTTACTCATTTGAGAAGATGTAGACTAGTGCTCAGCACTATGAGTACTTTTAAGCATTTTAAGCATTTAAACAAAATAGGAGTTGAATTATTGAGACTTTAAAAAAAGGAATTGCTCTGTGTGCAAGGTATCTACTCCTCCATGAAGACATCCTGAATTTCTGCTTGCTCTGCATGTTTGGTAGAGTAAAATGATTTTAAGCATATTATTTTTGAAATATGTCAGCTCCCATTGGTATAGTAGAACATAATGACATTTTCTATGACACAATCTTCACACTGAAATTCTTGTAGTAAACATTGCCCTAATGGTGAAGAAGCAGTTGTAGTTTAGCATCTTTTTTTAATCCTTGTAATAAGAGGTACTTTTGTATGTGGAACTCTTTTTCTGTGGTGTCAGTGATTATTTGCTGAGATGTGTATGTATCGGTACTGAATACCGATTGTAGACTTCCTGTACTTGCTAAGAAAGACTACAGTTGTAGCTAAGTTCAGCTTGCTCAGGCTGCTTGGGATGTTTCATGTAACCTTCAGTCCAGTCAACCTCTATCAGTGCGTCTTCTGAAAGAGCATGAGGGACGTCTTGCCAAGAAATAAAAAAAAACTACTTTAAATAGTATGGCACCTGTAATCTCTAATAGGCCATTACACCTCTGAAGTGAAGGTGGCTTTGGTGCAGGGCTGTTGTAATTCCAAACTGCAGGAATGTTTGGCTGCTGTAATTCCAAATGTGACCGTGGTAGGGGCTGGGAAGCAGTACCGGTGTTCGGTTCCTCCTCCAGCAAAAGCTCCCATCTAGTGGTCCCCTCGTTGTCTGGGGCTTTGTGTGGGCTGTGCTGTGAGCGGCAGTATCCTGAAGCAAACACCCATCTCTGAGCTGGGACTAGTGAAGGTGATTTACATGGCGGGGTCTGCAGGTCTCCTTTTACTGTGGGAGGGGAGATGACCGCTGTCTTTGCCGTTCCTCCAGTCCATGCGTAGTGTTGCACTGAAGCCTGTGACGCAGTCCTTCCGCTGATGTTTCGCTTCCCTTGTGCTTTTACTCTTAAAGGGAAATTCAGAAGCTGAAAACCCTCTGAGCAGAACACTTGCTAAATTGCCATTCCACTGGCTATAAAGGAAAAAAAAAAGACCCTAAGGTGACCTACAGTTGCTTGCTTCCTACTTGTACAACTTACTGAAGCTGTCAGTTGCGTTGTGTGGTGTTTGCACAGCAGTAACAGCAATGTCCCATGCTTTTCATGGAAAAGCAGAGTAAGAACAAGAGTATTGAACAGTAAAGTCAGGTCTTTCAAAATGTGACCTAGGCTGTTTGTGTAAAAACAAAACAGAACAAAAAAAAAAAAAAAAATTAATGGACTTCGATTCTAAAGATGTTTCCTGACGAGTTGTATGGGTATATTCTAGGCTGGAGGTGTTTGCATAAGTGTAAGCTACTAGAACAACTGAAGAGAAAACTGTTAAAAACAAACTTTAACATTTGTGGGATACTTCAAAAAGAAACCTAGACTTGAGGGGAAAAAAATATAACCATAGCATTGACTTTCTTTGTGATAAGGTCTCTGAGATTTTTCTCAAATAATTAGCAGGATATAAATATATCAGTTCAAAGAAATGTGCAAATCTCTTCTGACAAACATTATTATCTGGAGGCATTCTTTTTATCTGCAGGCATTGTTTCTTGTGCATCCATGGTTACTTACTCTCCCAGAAGGGTAAAAGAAAGACTGTCTGTTACTAGGTATCGTGTTTTACCTCTGGCTAAAATCGTGCTATGGGTGAAATAGTTTTTCTGCATAAGCTATCCTGGGAAATGGTCAATAACTAAACCAGAGTAAAAGTTAATTACCATCCAGTTGGTAATGCCATTAAAAGCATGCCCAGGGGTAGGAAGAGGTACATGAGATAGGAAGGAGGTAAGAAGAGAACGCTTTTCAGTAGGATTGTGTGTGTGAAAGGGAAGACAGTAGTTTATATACATAAAATAAGAGAAGGCAGAAAATTGTAGCTTGGTGATTAAATCCGATACGCTGAAGCCTTATTTAGTTAAAAATATTAATTTATTTAAATAAGCTGTTGTTTACAAAAATTGAGAGGCAACAGCATCCTGTGTGATGGTGCTCTGGGTATATTTACTTCTGAGATTTCTTTATGTGCACACCACATTGAAGGGAACTGCATGAAATAAGGTGTCAGGAGGGCTCTGAAAGCCTTTGTGACCTCCCTTTTGGCCAGCTAAAATTTTGACAAGTAGATATGTTTGTGCTTTAACAGCTGTCTGTACCCAGCATCACAGTCTGTGGCCACCTGAGACTGAGTAGTCTGAGGGGTAAAAACAAAGCCCCCCAAACCAACTGTTCCTCCTCTTCCATACCATCGGACTCATGAAAAGTAGTGTCACATGGGTATGACAACAGTCAGTCTTTCCACGGATTAGGTTGTCTCTAGTCGGATTTCTCTACAGTTAGATTGGATATATGCTTGCTGATCAGAGCTGCAGTGAAATCAAAGTAAGCACCGAGGTCCTGGTGTGATGAGCACACGTGCCATGCGAGTGACTTTGGCTCTGGACAGCTGGCAGCAGCCCGCTGCTGCCTTACCCTGACGTATGGGGTGGCTGCAGTCCCCGCGTGCCGCCTGTGCTGCAGTCCTGCTCGGGTGTGTGCAGCCTGAGGGGGTGAGGATTTGCTCCTGGAGCATCTGAAGGAGCCGCTTCAGAAAGCTGGGCTGGGTGTGCACGCGGGGGGAAATCTTGTGCGGTGGGTAGGGATTTGATAGTGCAAGCCAAAAGCGAAGCACTGTGCAGTCAAAAATCAGTGGCATGCGCGTTTTACAAGGCCAGTAGAGATTCACAGGAGGAATCTTGACTAAAATGCTATCAACATAGGCTGCAAAAATATTGCTATTCCAAGGAATGCTGTCGTAACCAGACAACTTGTCTGCACAATTTTATCACTGCAGTTCTTGTGTGTGCCTTTCTTATCAGTCTGCTGATACCTGATAATGGGCAGGCTGAAAACACTTGCTTGCTCTTGCTTTTTATATTCGTATCTGGTTTATTGCAGAAGGCAAAGATCGTGTAATATTGGTTTCAATATATTCCAGGCAATGTCTTTTTTAAGAAGAGCAGTTCTTCATCTTGCTGAAGGAGGGAGTTTGGGATATCAGTGGCCATTCCCTCTTTCACCATTTATACTCTTGACAAAAGACAGAATTGATTTATTAGTTGTCTAGTAGGTGATGAGCTGATAACTTCTTCAAGCATTGGTGGTGGTCCACACAAAGATGCCGTAGAGCGTGCAACATGATTGATATTTTTCCTGAACAACTGCTGGGAGCATCTGAGAAAATCCTAATTCCTACTGAAGTATTTTTCCCAGTTTCTTTTGCCAGGAATCACTGTAGCACACAAAGGCAGCAAACCTCACCCGTTCTTTAAGGGGGTGCCTGTGTTGCTTTGATTTGCCACTGATGGAGACGTATATGAGCTGGCTTTAGGCTGGCCAGCGCGGCCATGGTAACAGCGAGCTCAGGGCAAGCTGACTGCTGCATCTCAGCCAGCTTCAGCTCTGAAATCAGGAGCGGCCGAGCCCACTGGTTTAAAATCAGCACAGTGTAGACAAGGTCTAAATAGCTGTGATGGAAGATTGCACAGCGAGATGCCAGCTGCGATCCTGTGGGAAGATTTGTGTGTTTCATGAAGTTCAGATAATTTTACTTCCTTTGTATAGCATTCTGGTGGCTGCTTGGTGGCTGTTAGCATTTTTGTTTTTACCAAGTTTAGCAGCAGAAACAGCAGAAGCGTGGGGATATGGGCAAAAAACTGGTCTCTCAGATACTTTGCTTGGTTTCAGTTCCTTCCTAACGTGCTTTTCAATACAGGTTTGATTTAACTGCTTGAGAAAGTTGCCTGGATATTGTTCAGCCTAGGTAAAAATAGCCCCATTCTGTCAGGTAGTCTGTATTTTAATAAGCCTTGTGCTGAGAGTATGTGTGTTTCACAGCATAGCAGAGGTGACATAAGTCTTGTGGGTAATAACTCATATTCTGTAATAATGAGTTTTCTCTAACCCTCCTTGCTGCTTTCCATCTGCCTTGGGTTTTTCACTAAGTAAAAAATAAAGAGTTTTGTAGATCAGAATTCAAATTCTGCTTGTTGCCATAAAGGACAAACATTTGTTTTGTGAGGAGACACAAGACCTGCCATCGGGGTGGAGGTGTGCATGCTGCTGTTGCCCCTTGCAGGGAAAGCCAGGGAACTAAGGCCCTACTGCATGTGAGCAAGAGTACTGAATTTAATCTTAAATGTGGAGGCAGGTCCCTGTTCAGTCAATAGGCTCCATAGCTGATCGCAGTCTCAGCTTGGTGTATGTTGGCAGCCTTCCTGAAAAGGTAGATGTGTTATTGCTGCAGCTCCAGTTAGATGAGGCACACTGAAGTATCAAGGATACAGGGAAAAAAAAAAATCTGTAAACTCTGACTGCAGGATGGTGCTGCTGCTGTAGTTGTACAAGGTGAAACACAAAGCACTGGAGACAGGGGTGTTGGACAGGCTGTCACTGTGGGCAGCTTTTCCAGAGCTCTTGTGTAAAGGCTGAGCACTGCCAGGGCCGGAAGGATGAGTAGGAAAGAGAAATGTTAGGAAAGCTGGAGCTGTGGTTTGGCCGGGTAAGAATTTGCAGGAGACCTAGAAAGTGAGTTCATGCTAGGGAAGATTGCAGAAAGCCAGCAGATGCCTGGCCTGCAGAGCAATGATGGGTCACTGTGGTACTTTGGGGAATAAAGGGAAGAACTCATTTTAACGTGCTCGTGAAAACTGCTGCAGTTGTTTACTTTTGCTAATACTTGGTAAATTTAAAATATTTTGTAAGAATCACATTTATATCAATCAGTTTATAATTGGGACCCTGACTTTCTAGGTGTGGCAAAAAGAAAAATTGAATATGAGAGGCAACGAGAGTTTTACAATAAAGGATACTTCCTTAAAATGGCAGATATGAAGCAAGATACAAATGTAGCTGAGACATGGCCTTAGGAAATGTAGCTAACGTTTTTAAGCTGTCAATACAGCATTCTCATCCTTCCCTCCTCTCTAATACGACTCAGTTGAAAGAAGTCATTTTAGTTGCAAGAGACTAATTAAACTTTCTGATAAGAACAGAAATATACAACACGGGCAAGTAAATGAGGACATTATGGTACTGAGAAGTACATTTGCCAAAGAGAGCTTCACATCTTCTACTGACTACAGAGCAGAGTAACTGATAGCTAATGCAGAGGCCTGTAATAGGGTGCTGTCGACTTGAATATGTCACTTGCTTGGACTTTCTTTCATTCCGTGTTGCAAGCAGTGCCTCAAATCCTGATAATGAACTAAGTGAAAGGTGAAGTTTGAGGACTATATATAAACTATCTTTAAGTAACTCTGTCAGCAAGGGTAAGAATAACCAAGCAGCTTTTGGACGTATAGGTCCAGCTTTAGGTGTTTCTTCAGGGTTTGGGTACTAAAAAGCTTATACAATTTTTTTTTTTTCCTCCCAGTTACATCAGTTGATCTTATTAAAAGATAGCCTTGATGTTCAGAGACCATAACAGAGGTGAGATCTGTAGAAAAAGGTTATATCATCAGCACTGCAGAATGTGGAATTTGTCGAAACTTTTTTCCTCTGCTTGCCTTTGATGCCACAAGCTGCACTACGTGATTGGAGCTGTGGTGGTTTCATTGCAGCGGAGTTGAGGCGACTGTTCGTGTAAAGGTGGTCCTTGGAGATTGAAGGGCTGTTTTTCATTGCGATCCATTGCTGTTATGTCACCGTTTGAGTTGAAAAGTCTCTTCTTTTTAAGGAAAAAAGAAAAATTATTCTTTTTAATTGAAGGTTGTAGCAAGTTTAATCTTCAAAATCTCAGTAGAGCTTGGGTAGCTGTCGGTGTGGAGGGTGAACCTGCGCACCGGGGCCCAGCTGGCCTGTCAGCAGATCCAGTGGAGGGTGTTTTGATGCATTTGATTTTAGCTGGCTGTTTACTTCAATGTTTTTATGACAAATGTGAAAGTAGATGTTGTAAGCGTTTCAAACAGATTGTTGAGCTCTTTGTGGGTAACAGTGTCTACCTGAGTGGGAGTCAGCAAATTCATTATTGAGAGAATCATGTTTTATGCCATGATGATGGGTAGGTCCTATTGTTATGTTACAGAAGCTAAAATGCACAATCTCAAGAGTTCTTGTAATGTTCTTTTTGGGGTTATGGGGTCCCTTTCTATGTTTGTTAAATTATTTTAGTAAGGCTAGTCCACAGCTAAGCTCTAGTCTGAGCTTTGACCATGTTTCATCCTGTCTTCCCTGGGGAGGCAAAGCATAATATATGACTGAATGGTCTTTTCCAGTCTTTATTTCCTAGCCCTCAGTTTTCCCGTGTCTTATATGAAAACTCATGTTGTGGAATATACAATAAAAATGAACTTTATTTATGATAATACATTCCTAGCACTCCAAATACCAAGGGAAGGGTTATTATGCTTGCTTTTCTTCATTGTTAATGATTCCAAAAAGGTGATGAGATTAGTTATCTTAGGAGCATGAGGTAACTGTTGTTTTTATTAGTTACTGGCAGATGGTGACTGTGTAATGAATGTGGATGTAGTGACAATTCACAATCACAGTAGTTCAAGAGAGAATTTTTAGTCTCTGGAGCGTGGAAATAGGCCTGCTCAGCATCTGCAAGAGCAGTTTCTGATAACCTTAGGAAATTCTTGTAGCCAGGAAACCACTGGGTGATGAAAAATATGACTGTATTGTTCTGTATTAGCTACTGTAAGCATGAGGTGGCTCTTGTGATCTGTGGTGTTGGATGCACTAAAGACCGGTAAGGGAAGAAAAAACTATTGCAATTCTTTGAGTTAGTGGAATGTGTTACTTTGCAGAAAAGCGCATAAATCTGAATGTTTTATCTGTAGCTGTGTTTCCTGTCAGTGAATGTTAGTGTTGATTCATGTGTATTTGTGCTTCTCTATGACTTTGTCCTTTGAAGTCTGAGTCAAGATCTTTCGGTGGATCATGTCCTGCTTTTCCAGCAGACTTCACAAGTTCGAGTTGTTTTCACACGCATGTGTAGCCCTGGTGCTGGGGAAGCTACCATCATTTGGAAGAGTGACCTTGTTTACAGCCTCTCCTTGCTTTGGATAACGCTGTTAACTTGGCGTTTTCTCCTGATCTTTGGATTATTTTTAATGCCTTTTTGTAGCCTGGTTCATATCAAGCCTAGATATTGTATCTAACAAATTCTGTGTGGTAATGGAAGAATTGGACTAAATGGATCCCAGACTAGTTTCTGGTTAAGAAATCTCTCTCTCAAGAACAGAATTATTCTTGAACATTCTTCTACGGCTTGTACTTATGAAAAAAGAAATTGCTGAGGCTCCATTAAAACAGTATTTAGATACCCATAAAATTTTCCAAGTTTTTTCTCATAGCCCACTAGCTATTTTCCAAAACCTATTCTCTTTATGTTAGTAGAAGACTCTTAAGATGAAGAAAGGCGCATTTTAGACCTCGTGTGCAATCTTTCTCAGTTCAGTTGGAGAAATTAGGATGGAGGTGAGTATTTTTTCTTTCCAGCTCTCTGTGCTTCACAGAGTTTATGTATTTCTTGAGAAGGGAAAATTTTATTTATCAAATGTAAGGGCCAGTGTTAAGTTTCCTTCAGAGTTGTAACTGAGGAGCTGCTCTGTACATTGTCTCAAGTGATAAGCAACAGTGTGGGTTTTTTTCTCAGTAAAATACTGATTCAGAAACTCTTCCACATATGTCTGGAGAGTCAAATATCTGAACTTGTTCTGTATGAATAGGGGAAAAATAATTTACCCTTTTCCCCTCCTCAACCTATAATAATGTGTTTTCTACATGGAGGCACAAAGAGGCTTGGGCTATGTAATCTGTGATTCCTTGGTCTTGTTTGTATTACTTTCCTTCCATCTCTTCTTGTACCTACCACCCACAAAAAAAAACCACCACACAAAACCAACATTATTTTCAATGTGCTTGTCCAGATTAGCTCCACTGCTTCAGAGCTTTCCTCCTCAACCCATTGTATCCTTTTCCCCTCTTCCTTCATTTCAGTTTTGTTGTGGGTTTCTCCCCGGGCTAAGGAGCACTCTGCAGCCATACTTCACATGAATTATAGGCATACAGCTTTTTTCCCAATCACTTGCTGTAATTAAGAGAGAATACTCCATTTCCTTGAGGAATGGAAAGCTCAAATCCATTTTCAAAACATATTTTTTGTAATGTTCAATAAGGCAGTATCGTTTATGGGGCAGCATTATGTTGTGGTTTAGGAGAGTTACGGTAACTGAATGCCAATTCCATTTCTTCCAGGGATTTTCTCCGTATTGCTGGACAGGTCACTGTAGATAGTGCCTTTGTCTATAAAAAGATGATGCAGACTTGCATTTACAGAGTGCGGTAAGGTACTTTCAGAAGAGCAATGTGTTGCAAAGCAGCATTATGATGATTAAAGAAGAAAAGATGATAGTCTTGAAAATACTCACCTAGAAATATAACTGAAAATAAAACCTTGGTGTGTAGATTCCGAGAAGAGAATTTTTGCTTAGTCTCCATTAGTTTAAAGACCATTTCCATGTACCCAGCAAAGATTATGCCCCCAGAGCAGATGTAGAGTTTGGAGTCCTGCTGAGGTGAATCATCTCTTCAGAGCTTGAGTTTGCTGGCAACAAAAAGAAGGAAACAGCTGGAGAAAGCTGAGAGAGGCTTTTGGGGGTAGGCTTCCTATAGATTATTCTCCTAATTGCTACAGCTGAGCACACAAGAAGAAAGGCAGAGCCAGGGGGAGGTATATTTATGAAAAATGTGCCCTTTCTGTTAGCTGATTGTTGGCCTTCTGACTATTGTGCTGTTAGGGTTGAATCTTTGCTTCTGAATTTTATCATTTAACTCAAATAAAAACATTAATTCTTAATGGCAATCTCTCCTTACAGCATTTCGCTTTCTCAAGGTATATGGTGTTCTAATTGCTGCTGGGTAAGAAAAAAAAGAAAAAATTCAAACCCAGGCTGTAAGAGACTTGTTAAAGATGTATCAGCTTCCATCTCTTCCAGTGTGATTTGGCAGCATTTTTTTGTCAAATGGGCAAGAGCACCCTAACTTTGACTAGTTTGTGCTTGGTGCCTGTAACTCCCAAAAGGAAGGAGGATTAATCAGATCTGGCTTGTTATCACTGAATGCTTAGGAAATAATAAAAGGCAGATACTGTCTAGGTATAGTTGTTAAGGGTATTTGTTGCAAGTAACAGCATGTTACAACAATTCTCCAGGATGAAACTAGTGTGATTTATTACTCTTGTCTTTGTCTGATACAAAGTTTTTTGCTCTAGGCTCAGCTCCATTTTGTGGGCTTCTGCTTCCTCAGTTTTAAAGTCCTCCATATAATCAACTAATTGCATTCCAACCAGGGTTACTATGGGAAAGTATACTCTTGCAAGATGCAAGAAAATAGCTCCCAATGAAGTGATGAGACATGGGCACCTAACTATATTTGACACGTTGTGCTAGCAGTTAGTGGTGGTGATGGGGGGATACCCAAGTGATACTAGCATTTCCGTCCTCAGTTGTGGCCTAACTCTTTCCATGCATGCAGAATTGCCCACCATTGACAGTATGAAGCTGTTGAGTGCCTCAGTGGGATTTAGGATCCTGGGATCCCCAAACCATTTTGCCTGTGGGTCATGATAGAAGTCAAAGCAGACGTACCCACGCAGAAATACAGCTAGGAGGAGAGACCGGTGCCTGTTTACAGCCACTAGCCAGGACCCTCTCCTGTGGAGCTGCCCAGCCCTTCCTGACCCACCGAGGTTGTCCTAACGCTTCAGTATTTCTACTGGCCGCATACCTTGTTTGTTAATGTCGTGTGTACCTGGCAGCCTGGGCATTGAGGTGCTGCCAGCTGACTGCTGGAAATTGGAAAAGATAGAGAAAACAAAGTACTTCCACAGAATAATTGTTTTGATGACCTTATTTTCATTTAACTTTGGAAAATGAGCACACAGTTGGAATAAACACTAGTGACTGTTGGCCTTGTTCTTTGATATAGATGAACAGAGTCCATGTGTTCTTTTAACATTGTTTCAGTCTTCCCTACTAACAAATCCAGCCTCCTCAAGAGGCACTTCAGTGAAGATCTAATACAGACTTCTGGAAATTGTTATTGCCCTCAGGTGCAAGGAAAGTTAAGGGCTATACTCAGAAATGCAGTTATAAATCTGAGCACATTTGGGTTTTTTTTCCTTTCCTCTCTGCTTTTAAATCATGAAATCATGTAAATGACTTTATGCTTTTTTAGCATAAGAGGCTACCTAAACCTCCTTGCAAAAGGTGGGTAGCATTTTGGGAACCTCTGAGCATTAGCTGCTACTCTTTGGTAAACTTACTGAAATTGTAATGCCAGAATGGCCTAAAAAATTCAAACCCAGGCTGTAAGAGACTTGTTAAAGATGTATCAGCTTCCATCTCTTCCAGTGTGATTTGGCAGCATTTTTTTGTCAAATGGGCAAGAGCACCCTAACTTTGACTAGTTTGTGCTTGGTGCCTGTAACTCCCAAAAGGAAGGAGGATTAATCAGATCTGGCTTGTTATCACTGAATGCTTAGGAAATAATAAAAGGCAGATACTGTCTAGGTATAGTTGTTAAGGGTATTTGTTGCAAGTAACAGCATGTTACAACAATTCTCCAGGATGAAACTAGTGTGATTTATTACTCTTGTCTTTGTCTGATACAAAGTTTTTTGCTCTAGGCTCAGCTCCATTTTGTGGGCTTCTGCTTCCTCAGTTTTAAAGTCCTCCATATAATCAACTAATTGCATTCCAACCAGGGTTACTATGGGAAAGTATACTCTTGCAAGATGCAAGAAAATAGCTCCCAATGAAGTGATGAGACATGGGCACCTAACTATATTTGACACGTTGTGCTAGCAGTTAGTGGTGGTGATGGGGGGATACCCAAGTGATACTAGCATTTCCGTCCTCAGTTGTGGCCTAACTCTTTCCATGCATGCAGAATTGCCCACCATTGACAGTATGAAGCTGTTGAGTGCCTCAGTGGGATTTAGGATCCTGGGATCCCCAAACCATTTTGCCTGTGGGTCATGATAGAAGTCAAAGCAGACGTACCCACGCAGAAATACAGCTAGGAGGAGAGACCGGTACCTGTTTACAGCCACTAGCCAGGACCCTCTCCTGTGGAGCTGCCCAGCCCTTCCTGACCCACCGAGGTTGTCCTAACGCTTCAGTATTTCTACTGGCCGCATACCTTGTTTGTTAATGTCGTGTGTACCTGGCAGCCTGGGCATTGAGGTGCTGCCAGCTGACTGCTGGAAATTGGAAAAGATAGAGAAAACAAAGTACTTCCACAGAATAATTGTTTTGATGACCTTATTTTCATTTAACTTTGGAAAATGAGCACACAGTTGGAATAAACACTAGTGACTGTTGGCCTTGTTCTTTGATATAGATGAACAGAGTCCATGTGTTCTTTTAACATTGTTTCAGTCTTCCCTACTAACAAATCCAGCCTCCTCAAGAGGCACTTCAGTGAAGATCTAATACAGACTTCTGGAAATTGTTATTGCCCTCAGGTGCAAGGAAAGTTAAGGGCTATACTCAGAAATGCAGTTATAAATCTGAGCACATTTGGGGTTTTTTTTTTTTCCTTTCCTCTCTGCTTTTAAATCATGAAATCATGTAAATGACTTTATGCTTTTTTAGCATAAGAGGCTACCTAAACCTCCTTGCAAAAGGTGGGTAGCATTTTGGGAACCTCTGAGCATTAGCTGCTACTCTTTTTACCACTTACTGAAATTGTAATGCCAGAATGGCCTGAAGAACGTGGTCACCTCTTTTTTTATGTGTTCTGGAAAAGGTATTTCAAGTATACTTCCATGCTGCTGTCTTTACAGGAAACCTGCCTTTAATTCTTTGTCTTCCTGAGAGAAGATTTCCCTTTCCTTTAAAGCAGTTGTTGGGATTTAAAATCCCAATAGAGGCAAGATCTAGGTGTGGTTGTTCTGGTGCTTACGTTTAAAGGCTGCTGTAGCCTTTCCCAGGGTTTAAGTCCTGTTACATACATGGAGTTGAAATTTGCCCGTGAAAGAGCTGGGAGTATATGCAGATCCGCAATCATGAGCTGTAATATAGAAAAGTTTTATATTGCATCATGTATTGCTTTTGGGGAATGGAGAGCTCTCTGGCCTCTGTCCTGGTCAATCTATGCCCAGGACTTCTTAGCACAGTTATGTGTTAATAAAGCAAGCTAATGTATTTTTACGTTGAAGACATTTGGCTTGCCTTCTGGCATTGTCATTCTGTACGCTGTCTGCCTTCAGATCAGTCGGCTGTTTCTGCTGTATTCTCCTATCCAAAGTCAAACCGGACGGAAACTCGGCTGCTTCGCTGCAGAGAGCCGCTACGCTGCGCTGGGTGTGAGTAGCTTTTCAGAGCTGAGATCCTTCTGATGGCAAATTCTCAGGAGGTCTAAAACCCCGTACACAACTTGGTTGCATCTGTGCTCTGTTTAGTAAATGTCAGCTTATTGGTAACTTTGGTGTGCCCACAGACACACTGCTGCTGGCTGTTCTTATTTCCCCTGTGCTTCCCCGCTGTTTTCATTAGGTTTGTAATGTCATTTTCTTCAGCTAGATGATTAGCGTCTAACTGTTTTTATGTTAATGCTTGAGTTCAATTCATTTAAAAAACTGATAAGGAATCGTATTTCACTTGTTGAAATTGTGGAAGTATTCCAAGAGCTTTTTGTGCTCGTAACAGATTTAATAACCATGTCTAGTTGGGAGAATGCTTGAAAAACTAAGACCTTTAAAAATGCCCTACTGCATATGCTAAAGTCAAATGGCAGCACCGTTACAAGTCAGGAAAGACCATGTGAAGCATGAACCAAAGGAAGATGGCAAAAGTTATACTTGCTGTTGCAAAAGCATAGAGCAGTCCGCTGCCATTAGACAAAGCAACTCCTGTATTCATGGCCATGATGCTCTCAGCCAGGTTAGAAACCCAATATCCCAAGGAGGACTTGGAAGCTTTTTAGCTGGGACTATGGATCAAAAGAGGAGGCCAAAGATGGCAGAAGAGAATTGCAGGTTGATCTATATATAGAACTCATTTTTCTGAGAAAATGGTAGGGGAAAAAAAAAATCAATTTATCCATCTACTAAGGTCTTTGAAACAGTGAAATGGAGGGAATACATAAATCTTCAAGATATTTTGGTGGATGATAGCGCACTTCATCAGTGGTGATAGGTGCACTGTTCTGGGAAGTTCCTAATGTTTTTTAGAGGTATGGGTTGTTCAGTAGTGTGCTGTTCACCTGGAAGCTCTTTGGATATTATTATTAGTTCTTAATAACTCACTTCTAGATGATTAAAATACATTGAGGAAGCTGGTGGTGTTGACAGCAGCTTTAATTGCCGTCAGTGAACTAGGAAAGCTCCCAGAAAAGATGGTGGGGGTTGAGCCTTGCTGAGCTTCTTCTCTATAATCAGCCCCCCCCGAGCAGAGATGCCCTGTGCTAGTTCAGTTGGCCTTTCTCAGGGCAAGTTATGATACTTAGGCTGTGGACTTGGAAGATGCTGTAACGGGCCCCATCTGTCACCAGTGCCTCTCTGCCTGGATTGAGTAATTTTTTGGGGGGGTACAGCCTCCTGTGCAAATATGTCTTGTGGGGATGATCAGGTTTTTTGAAAAATCTGTTTTGGGGAACAGGACATGCAGTGATATGATTTTGTTCTTCCCTTTGTCCCTGTATTGTAGCCGTTTTGGGTACAAGTCCCTCTTCTCCACTCTCCATGGTGCATTTGCTGTGTATCTTTGGGATTGCTTTGTACAAATAGTTTACTCAGTGCTAAGAGTCCTGTATACACATCATTAGTTTCTTCTAGTACGGGATTTGTGCTCAATTCTTTATTTTTCTATAATATCCAATAAATATTCTGAACACGGTGCTAAAGAGTATTCTACAGAACAAAATTCTCAATCTTTTCTACTGAAGTTGTTCTATTTATTAGAGAAAACTTAGTCTTTGAGAGAGAAGTGATGGAAAAGAGTGATTATAGCCAGTGGGGTAGAAGACTCCTGGGATGGACAAAGTGATACAGAGCGCGCCTCAATTCTAATTCTGTCTCTCCTGAATATTTATTTATGCAAAAAAGAACAGGTTCAGTAGGAGAAACAGAACAAGGTCTTCCTCTCGAGTATTCTGAAGTTCAGCTGAACAATTGCAGGTGAAAACGAACCAGTAAACCGGGGCAGGCGCGGCACTGGGGCGTGTTAGTGCTGCTTGCAGCTCTGAGCCGGGGAGCGCTGCGGGGCGGGCTGGGACACTGCAGGGCTCATAGCCCTCTGCCCAACAGGCTGGGCTTGCCCCACGGGTGGGCAAACACCCCTGAGCTCTGTGACCACCCGCGATGGGAGGGTGGCAGAGCCAGAAGGCCTAGCAGCAGGAACAGCACAAACCCCTGAGCTGAGCTCGTGAGGCTTTGAGCTGCTGCTGGCGTTGGCCCGGGGAGAGAGGCGAGCAATGAGGCTGTGGCTTACACTTAGGGACCTATATCTGCAGTTCTCTGGCTTTCACAGGAATGTGGTTAAAAGGTGCCTCTGCACAAAATGGTGGGTTTTTGGGTGGGTTTTTTTTTTTTTTTGGCATGGTAGCAATTCTTGTTCAATCACAACAAGAATTGCAGTTGACCACAAATTGCTTTTTTTCATCTGCAGTCATTCATTTGCATTAGGTTTTAAAACATTTGGCAAACCAAAATAGCCCTGTTCTGCATCTGACCTCTGCTCAGGTTGTGTTCTTAAAGGAGTAAGATGCGCCTGAGTGTTCTCTTGATGTCTTGTGTTCCCTTGGAAAACTGTTTGCAGGACGCCCAGTGGGCAGAGCTGCAGGTGCCCACGCGCTGCCGTGCGTGTGCTGTAAATCTGCTGCCTCGCAGAGGTGTGGGGAGCGTTTGCATGGGCATAGTACATATGTATGTATTTCTGTGCTCAGACAGAAATATGGCAGCCTGAGGTAAAACAACCATAGTTTTTTAATCCCAAACCCTATTTAGAAGGGCCTGTAAGTATTTCCCGTTCATCTCAAACCCTAAATCTGTCTCTCATTTAGCTCCAGCCCCCAGTGGGGGAATGGAGACAATTTTATCATCCGTTTATGTAAGCTTTTGTCACTGAAAGTTAGATTTATGCAATGTAGTTAAGTCAGATTTACGGGACACCGTTAACTCTGAGAGAATGACCCAGGGGATATAAAGAAACTTCAGCTGAGGAAATATTTTATTTTAGTGTCTGGAGGAGTTTTACACCAAACAGACACTTGCACCCTCATGCTGGTAAGAGTTACAGCAGCATATTTCTGGCTGTAGAGTTAATGAGGTTGCTTGAGTGCATTTTAAATTCTGTGTCTGTAATTGGCTGCAAGTTGTCTGCAAACATCCAGGTTAACACTTCCCCGCTGGAGCTGGGTCTCTGGGAACTGGCATGGCTTGTTCCCTGGGCCAGGCCAGGGTGTGCTTGGTGCCCTGCTCCCAGAGGAGGTGGCAGAGCATCTTCGTGGGCCATGCAAGACTTCAGCCTGAATTTCATAACAGCAGGTCGGTTTTGAAAGTAGTCCTTCTCATCTACAGATACCAAATAGTTTCAAAATATCTGTAGTCCGTGTATCGCTTTATGTAATCAAGGGAACTTGGTCTACTTTAGCAATTGAATACTTGCGAGCTGCAAGGGAGGAAAAGGTCCTTGCCTGGTTCTCTGGTCCATATGTGTCACTGTAAACCAGGAGGCTGCTTTGCATCAGCGGGGCTGAATTCAATCATCTTTCCTTCTCCTCCCAACACCTGAAGCTGTGGGATTCAGCATGATGGGTTTGATCTGTGAGGTGACAAACAATTAAGTCGTCTTAAGTGTGGGTGAAGGTGTGAGCACTTGTGAACAGTCTCAACAAAAGCTCCTTAATGTTGTTGTCTGGTTTAGCTGAAGTTCATCTACGCTGTTGCCCTGACAAGCCTGGCAGGCCTTGGGCATGCTCGGGGTGGGGGGAGTATGGGTGAGTGCCCTGGTCTTTGGGACGAGCTAGGGAAGAACTGGGGGAAGTCACTTCAGCTGGGCTTGTGCTGGGTGTCTTGGGGGTGTCAGCACTACTTGCTAATCAGGGATGATGAAAGCTGTGATTATTTAAGAAAATCTGTCAGGAAAAGAGTTGCCTTCCTTTCTCTTGGTGTGGACCAGAGAGATGACAGGTATTCCCTTGTGACACCCAGGTCTTGAAGCTCTGTGCATGGGGGATGTGCAAGTGAAGTAAAATAAAAGATTATAGCCTAAGCACAAGTGGTGAAAGTTTTGGTGTCCTTCATCAGTCCTGTTTGAAAAAACAGCTGGAATGTTTGCAAGACAGAGGTGTTACATGAATCTAACATTCTCCATCAGTAGTAGGTTTTGGCACCTCAGGCTGAGAGGAATACGGGCCCAGCTTTCTGAGCCTTGGAAAAGATTCTCATTTGATAAAACTCAAAGGAAGTATTTTTCTGTTTATTTCTCCTTCTGATGGGTAGCTCTTTGAATCTTGGTGTTAATCCTCTGTGCTTAGATCCAGATGGCATTTCATGTGGCTTCATGTCCTGGTGCAGCGGGCTCTGGCCGGGGCACACCGGGGTGCTGCATCCTCTCTGCTCCCCGGGCTCCTCTGCCCTGTGTAACTGCTTTTGCTGGGTGCCCTTCTCACACAGGCACTATTGCTCGCTTCTTTTAAAAGCCTGGTATGGTTTTTCCACTCTGTGCACTAAATCGTTTTATTGATTCTCCTTAAATCCAGCCTTAGGTATACAGGTATTATTTTGATGAGTACAATAAAGGAACCAGAGAGACCAAAACCTTTTTTTAAATTCTCTCTACCCTGATCTCTGGATTTCCAAGTCTGAAGTGATATGTGCCTGGTAGATCTGAATGAAATTGTCGCATATCGTGCAATTGCCTGTTTAGGCAAGCATCATATACTTTTATTTATTCTCTGAATAAAAAGGGAAGTTACTTAGAGAGATGGTCTTTTTCCAGGCTAAGAATCATACAGGATTGGTAGAGCAGGACATGCTATGGAGGACTTACGCTATATATGTTCAAGACCACTTCAAGTCAAATAGGGTAAATTTATTAAATTGCATCAAAAGGAGCTGTGACGTTTTATGAATAAAATAAATCATATCTGTGTGGAAAGATTATAATCTTGAGACAGTGACAGAAGCCATCATCACAATATACTGATAATGTCCTTGAAAGGCTAAGTGAGCTTAGAAAAGCTGCAAACCCAGAAATTAGACTGTAATTATGGGTATATTGGCTGGATTTAGGCCTGAAGGTAAGAGACTAAAGACTTTAAATCTTACAAACCTCTGATTTTTGGATCAAAATAAATAACCTAATCTGAAAAGGTAGAGCAAATCTTGATTAATCCTGCATAGTGAACAGGACATGATTCAAGGTATTGCTATGAAGTCGGTCATCATGTTACTGAAATTTGATCACCTGGTGGAAGAAACAAATCTAGCACAGTAAAACATTTAACTTCAAAACCCACACCTATTTAAGAGGCTGTTAAGAAATAATTTTAAAGGAATACCTGAGAGTACAATGCTTTCGGGCAGAATGACTTGTAAGGGACACCAGAAGCTAACATGATTAAAAATTGAAGTGAAGGAGACTCTTCAAAGGTGGATGTAATAGCAAAAAAGGGAGAATTTAAAGAACACACGTTCTGATTAATTTAAATGTAAAACCACAAGAAAAGCTAAAAAGATTTTGATGAACTGACAGCCGTAATTAAAAAAACCCAAAGCACTCTGAAACCAAGTCTTTAAGAGTCTGGCACTCATCCTGCTTTTGCAGTTAATAGCTAATCAATAGTAAAGTAATAAACAATAATACAAGTCACATTCAAAGAAAGTAATGTGATGGTAGAAGAGTTAATGCATATATTTGCCTTGGCACACGGTATGGGAAAGCTTAGGGAGGCTCCCTGTCAGCTCCCTATTGGCCCCTTTTCCTGTGGGAATAGTCTAAGGAACTGTCACAAATTGATGTGTCAGTAGAAGGTGGTCAAAACAATCAATAAAGTAACAAAATGACAGGAACAGATGGCAGAAGCTGTGATGAAAAAGGAACTTAAATATGGACTATTAACTGTAGAGTAACCTGTCATTTAAATCAGCCCCAGTGTGATGGGAGACAAAAAGGACATGCTTCATGTGAAAGAGCAGGAGAGGTGATGTGGGGAACTGCAGGTAAGCAAGTGTGGCTTCTGTACCAGCACACCAATAGGTAATAAAGATTATGTGTACTAATATGTTGTAGTAGGAAAATATAACTTTTCAAGGCAGTCATGCCTGACAAATCTATCAGATTTGTCTGAAGGAGTTAATGGATATTTGGAATAAGGGTGGTTTAGTCAATATAGTATATGTTAATTTTTGCAGAGCGCTTTCAGCGAGGTCCCTTGGGGGGAAAAAAAAAAGCTCTGTTATTTATAGTGTAAAATGGATTAGTAACTTGCTAGTGTATAGGAAACAGAAGGTAAGAATAAAGGTCTTTTTATTTGAATTGAGGGAGGCTTCCATTAGTCAAGCAGATTAATTATTGGATTTGTGCTGGTCACTGTATTTGTAGCTGGTCAGGAAAAGGAATGAACAGTAAAGTGCTAACGTGTGAGCATACATCCTGCTCCATACACAGCACGTGTAGAGAAGGCTCTTCAGGAGCGAGTGTACAGCACTTCATACAAAACACAGCGACTACTTAGTTATTAGAAATTATTAGGCAGTGGATTAAAAACAACCAAAAGGAAAGCGGTCTTTCTCCCCGCAGCATGCAATTACATTGCGGAGCTCATTGGCACGGGATGTTGCAGAGACTTGAACTACAGCTGTATTCAAAAAGAGATTCAGCGGATTTGTTTGGAGGCTGAGTCCACTAGTGAATATGAAACGAAAGCATCTCGGTGCACGTCTGTGGCCGAGAAGCTCCCCAGCCTGGGGATTACGCCATCTTTGTCATCAAAATCTGCAGCTGGCTGTTGTCAGACAGGGCGCCCGGCTTGATCGGCCTTTTCCCTTACCTGCTGTGTCAGTTCTTAGGTGCTCATTTTAAGACCTGGTAATGATACTTGGAAAAATGTCTGTGGGCAAGATGATGTTAATTTTGAAGCATATTTTCTGTCAGAATGAGTTGGCAACTTAAAGCTATTTTTAAATTACTTTTGTGTTTGTGGGCAGAGGGGAGGGGAAACTGCTTCCCACTATTTTCAGGGAACAAGCACTTCTTGTGAGAGTGCTCTTCTGCACTCATCAAATGTGTGTGTTTGTGCTGTAGACAGACATGGTCAGTGCTTACTGCGGTGCCATTGACCTACGGATACATCTCTAGAAAGGTTTTCTTATTTGAGCAGAAAGTATTTGAAGCAGCCAAACCACTCCAAGTATTTTCACCTCTGCGGGAAGAACCACAAAATGAGAGGTTTGTTTCTGTTAAAAGAAATTGTGCACTTCGCGTTAGCAAGGCATGCTGCAGCTTCTCCATGTTCCTCACAGCTTTCTCCTTCACCTTGAAGCGACGTGTTACACGTGGTGCAATCCTCAGCTCGGTGCCAGACAGACTGCATGCGATCAGGTCGATATCTCATGGTGCTGGCTGTGCCGAGTGACTCCTCTTTCAGTCCGTAGACAGGGAGAGGTGGCAGTGCCACGCTGGCCAGAGACGGGGGCTGTGGGTCCCTGAGCTGGTGCTCTGCGTGTGCCTTCTGAGGGCTCGTTGATGGCAGTCGGTACAAGCCAGCTGCCGCTGAGATATAAACACTGAACTTGTTTTCTGGTCCCTCCAAAATTTTGCACAAAAAGAGACATTTTTATTGGACAACTGCACGTACAGTACTGGTGGGATGTAAGAGTAGCAGGGCTTGGAAGTCAAATATGGAAAGTAGCACAAGACAGCAGTGAAGGCCTTGTTACAGCTCGTGAGACTGGTTTACTGTCACTAATGACCGGACTCTGTAACCATTGCAAAGTCAGCAGTGTTGCTGTCTGCTGTAACCTGGCACTAGAGATGGGAATATTGATGACGAACTGTGTGTTTAACATGTGAAAAATTATTTTTAGCTTTCCACTTGGAATAAGAAGTCTAGTTTGACTGTAGTGTGTTAAATATTTTTTGACACAGTAATTAACAGCCTTGTTGACAGAAGGATTGCATTGCTATTAATATTTATGTTCAGTTTTGAGCCCCTTGTACAGGAAAGCCATTGAAGTTCTGGAGCATGTCCAGAGAAGGGCTTTAACATGTGAAAAATTATTTTTAGCTTTCCACTTGGAATAAGAAGTCTAGTTTGACTGTAGTGTGTTAAATATTTTTTGACACAGTAATTAACAGCCTTGTTGACAGAAGGATTGCATTGCTATTAATATTTATGTTCAGTTTTGAGCCCCTTGTACAGGAAAGCCATTGAAGTTCTGGAGCATGTCCAGAGAAGGGCAATGAAGCAGATGTGTAGATGTGGTGCCTGGGGGCATGGTTTAGTGGTGGGCTTGGCAGTGCTGGGTTAACGGTTGGATTCTATGATCTTAAGTCCTTTCCAACCTAAATGATTTTATGATAATAGATAAGGGTCTCTGTTTCAGTAAATTTTAGCCACCTTTGTTTTGAGCTGTGGGAATTCATAATGTAGATAATGTAAGTCATGCAAATAAAGATTGCTGAGGTACACAACTTGTCCATTCTCCAATATAGTAGCGTATACCGATTTAGATGTTGAAAAGAAACTATAACCATTGAGACAGAAAACTATGCAAAGGAATCAAAATAGTGAAATAGGAGTTGCTATGTTTTAAGATAAAGTGAAGAATTTTCCCTTTGACGTTACAGAAGAGAGTTGTTGAAATACCTCTTTGTTATAGCTCTCCTAAACCGACCAGGCTGCTCTTGGGGATTTAGTCCTTATCTCGGGGTTGCTAGCAGTAACATTGTGTTATGTTGATATCTAGATGCATCTGTCGTATGGAAAAAAAATGATTCCTCCCCTGTGCCCACGCCTGCCCTTCACCTAAAAGTTGTAAGAGTTGAAGAAGCGGACACCTCATCTGACAGCTGTGAAGCGACCTCAGAGCTTTTTTTTAAGTTGCGCTGGATTATGTTAGCATGAAGCACTGAAACCCGGGTCTAGTGTGCAAGGGGGGAGACAGATCTGCTGGGCTCTGGTCCCGAGCTGGTGCTGCTGAGCAAGCAGGGATGCCGCTGGGCTTTGTTCTGAGGACAAGACTCTGCACAAAGCAATTAAGCAGTGTCAGTGTAAGCACCGCGCACTGGAGGAGAATGCAATTACTGCTTCACCGTGGGGCTGGCAGAGCAAAGTATACGTGGGGGTATAAAAACCACCACGGTTTCCTTTAAGTAACTCTTGCCCAACTATTGACATGTGTCTAAGGTTTATCCTTGAGCATTTAAAACTCCTTTGAGGGGAAGGCTTCATTTTGATACACATAGAAATGTTTTCTGTCTTTCAGTGTTTGTCCTTGGGTTTTCAACACCAGAGCATAGGAGTTTAAAGGGTCTTGGTTATCAGCCATGCCCATTGGTCCTTATGTCGTCTTTATGTAGTTTTCTCTCCCTAATTTTTACTTCTGAAGTATGCTTTGATTTAGGATTAAAAAAAAAAAAGCTGTTGGCATTCTTTTTTGACCACTTCTGCTGCTCAACCCCTGGAATTCATTTCTAGTTTGTTGCTATAACTTATTTCTATTTCTTTTCTTTTTCATTCTTTCTCACATGTAAAAAATTTAGAAAATGGAAAGGATTTATTTTTTAGGTGAAGGCACATGTCCAGTCTTTGCAAGTTCTCCATCCTGGTAGATTCCCAGGAAAAAAAATCCTGGGAAAAGGAGAAGGTGCTGTGTTGAATTGTGCGTAATGTAACTGCATTGTACTGGGGAATGTGCCCAGTTTTAATGAGAGTTAAATTCTGCAGGACTTTCTCATGAGAGCAAGCGGTCCCTCTGTGACTCCTTATTTATTTGCCAAACTCATCTCAGTTGCTCTTCCTTTTGATCAGCTGGCTGCTTCGCTCCGTTCTTCTCTTCACAAGGGAGAAGCTAATGGGAGGGAAAATAAACCAGACACAAGGGGGTTCCTTCCTGAAGATGTGTTGGCACATACCTGACATAAAACTACCTTCAGATTCTGGTAGTCTGAACCTGCAAGTAAATAACTGACCTTGAAGAGTGATTCATAATAATGCAGTTGTGGAAATTCTTCTCCATGTTCAGACCCACTTCATTTTTTTAATATTAAAAAAAATGTTGATAGTTAATCCTGTAATATTCTCTGATTTAATGGACATGTAATCTGAAGCAGTGTAGCTGTGTACGTACATATAATTAAATTTGGAATTGGGGAAACTGTGTCAAGTGAAGGAGACTTTAAAACAGCTTAAAAACAAAGGAAGCGTTCTCTCAAGTGACGTATGTTGTACACAATTACTGTGGATGGGCTGTTGCATTTTGTATTTTAGTTCCTTATTAAATTGTCTCTCTTGCTTGCTTAGGGCTAAATTTGAATATTGCTACTTCATGGTAACACGCATCCAATTCAATCTAAGCAGAAAAGAAAGCTGATGGTACATGCTAAAAAATTGATATTAAACTATATGACTAATTTTAGTTTTAGATTATTCTTTTTTCTCTCTTGTGCCATAAGCGGCTTATATTTTACCTGGCTTCAGACTTCCCCCACAAAGCTAAATGAGACTTACCTAGCACAGTGTGGCACAGCTTATTTTAGGTGGAAAAAGTCATTAGCTGTCTCCTGCTGAGACCTTGTATTGAGAAAGCTAAATTATAAGCCACTGAAGTTTAGCATAAAGAAGAGGTAAATTATTGTTTATTATTTTACTGTTTCCTGCTTGGAGCTCTCAGTCTTGCTGGTTGAGCATGTTACGTGACCTTTTTGGGGTGATTTGGAACAGGACAGGAATTGAACTGAAAGAAGAAACTGGTTAGAGTGCTTAAAAAACCCTCTAGTTTCTCATTGCACAGATTGGTAGGAAAATGGTGCAGCCCAGTCCATTGAATCCTCTTGCTCCCACTGCCTGCTGCAGCGTTTGTAGGAGGAGTCAAAAGCAAAATGTTGGCTTTGCTTTATTTTGGGAAGTTTTTCAGTGATTTTTTTTTTTAATTATCTTGCAGCATCTGAACATCCTTAACAGAAATATTTTGTGGGCAGTTTTAGACTGAGCAGTACAAAATGCAAAGTATTTTAGGGTTTCTGAAAGGACGCCATGCCCGCCTGAGCAAGTGAGATGTTCCATGGAACCGGAGGAAATAAATCAGCATTCAGTTTTGAGGATGATATCCCACTACAGTTAATGGCTCTTTATTGGTTTTTACAAGCCTTATCTAGTTATAAGTGTTTGGGGCTTTTGGGAATATTTCTGCAGATTTTATTAGGTTAAACGTATCTTTGTCCAGCACAACAGAAGTACTTAAACAGAAAAGGATGTTTAAAAAACGGACCCGTGACTCTTGAAAAGTTTTCACCTAAGGAGGAAGGGTTTTATTCATAGGAGCTGGGGAGCTTGTTGATGTTAAACAGACTGTATCTTGACAGCTTTGAAAACTTCGTATAATTTTTCTTGTCTTGCGGGGAGGGCTATGAGATGGGCGAGGGCCTACCTCTCGGGTCGTGTCACTTTGCAAGGAGTAGGAGGAATACAGCTGCAGTGTTTTGTATGTTCCATCTGTCCTAGGAAGCCTTTTGTGTACTTCTGAACTAATCTCTGGCCCACAAAAACATACAGAAGGATATAGCCCATTTGGGGAAAAAAAAAAAAAAAGAAAAGGTGCCAACTGCATGCCCTCCGCGGTATGGCGCCCTGCGCTGCAGTGTGGGGCTCAGACACTGTAAAGGTTGAGAGGGAAAATAAGAATAACTGAAACAATTTTCAGCATTTAAAAGACGGGAAGACATAGAAGTTCAGTCTCTGTTGATATGCTGATTATTTCAAGGTCAGGCTAGCAGTCATGAATTGTTCCACTGTCACTCATTACGTTAATAATTCTACCTTTAAGCAAGGGTTCCTCACTCCTCTCATAGCAGAATTCAAAATTCAGTTAGTTATCCTCCAGAGCCTCTGCACTTGTTCTCATGGGGCTTTAGGGGGAGTGTGTAAGTCCTGTGCTGCTTTTATAGAAGTCCCTAATGCAAAGGATGGGGATATCCTTCTGGAAAGAGTTGGTTAGGAGGATAGGTCTCCGAAGAGAACGTGAAATTAGATTTGAGAACCTGTGTCCTGGTGGCAGCTGTTGGGAACCAAGGTACAAATGCAGATGGACCTGTAACTTAAAATGTGTTTTTGAAGTGATACTAAATTCAACTCTGTGTCCTTGCTGTTAGGAGAATAGGGTAGAAGTGCTTGTTGGTATTGCATATATTGAAATAACACGTACGCATATCAGGGTAGGAAAACAGCAAAGCATCATTTTATCTTGAATTACCACTTTAAGTGGAAAACACTAGCATACATTCAAAGGTTTTTTTGCCAAGACTTTGTGCCTTGTACAGTAATTAGAGACTGTAACAAGGAAATTGTAATACACAATAAATATATTTTTGTGAACTAAATTCTTGGCTTCTTTAACTGTAACCTTAATATGTACAATATATAATTACAATGCCTTATAAGCATTTCTTAACAAGAAATTTTTTTGAGTAATCACTAAAAAGCCGTAATCGGTAATAAAAATGAGGGCATTAGCACTCAGACCACAGTAAAAGCATCATTAAAATGTAAGTTCTAGGGTACACTACTTTAAATTTGCCTCATTAGGTGTGCAATTAGGGAATAAACAATAAAATGACCATAACTTTCTCTGCAATTTCTTATCTTAACTGCCTTTTTAAAGTTTAATTAATGTTTTAAAAAAAAAAAAAGTGGTGGGATAAGCCAAAGTTTAACAAGCAGTACCATCCTTTAGAGTGATGAATGATCGCCGCCTGCTCATGGTCCTGCAAGTTGCTGTTTGCTATGGCAGTAAAAAATGGGTTGCTTCATTCAGGTACTTGTGTGTGGTTTATCCTACTGGTGCAGAGAAGGAACATGGTTGGGGAGTAACGAGGGAGCCATCCTGCCCTCGCCAACGTGAACAGCGGCGAGCCCGCTCCTCTGGGAAAACAGGGACAGACCTCTACAGTTAACGCTGCGCGTTTTGTTCCACTAAGATAAGATGTTAATTAAGATAGCAGCCGCTGAAGGTCTGATTTTAATATATATACGCTGCTATTTGTGTGTAAATTTTGTAATCCATCAATTTGGTTTCATGTGGACAGATGCATTAGCTGTGGGTTTGGCACTGACAAAAACCAGCAGGAAAATGTGTTATGGAGCCAGAGCTGTTCTAGCAAGAACAAATGGTAAAAGTATTTTCCTTTTCTTTCATATCTTCTAACCCTCTTCAATAGTCATTTGGAATACCATTGTAAATGTTCCGTTGTAGATATTTTTATTTTATTTATCGCTGGTAATTAATATTCCAAGAGATACTAGATGCTAAGTAGACCAGCCTATTGACTTGGAGAGCTTGCCTTCCCAGCTGAAAGAATTGACCTGTCATCTGACTGGCAAGAGAGCTAGAAGAGGCTGTTTAGGGAATAGTAGATGAGCTTCCACAAAATCTTGGCCATCCTTCTGTCTAATAGGATGTATGGAGGTTTTGTTTCCCTTAAATGCAGTAATGCCAAACATCCAGTGTGGTTCCTCAGACCGAGTGGAGAGGTCTCAGTGGATGCAGAACGATTACAAGTTCTCTCCCCTTCTGGGGTGTCCATTGTGTTGGGGGGGGTGGGGTGGGTACAGACATCTCGCTGCTTCATCTGCCTTCCTAAGTTTGCTTTGTGCATGAAGGTAACTGAGATACCTCGTCTGCCTTGTTAAAACAGAGCTATTTGGGTGCATAGAACTGAGTTGTCATTTGACAAAAGCTCTGGTAGCTGGAGCTGGCTGGGGCTGTTAGCTCTGCTGGGACTGTGCTTTGCCGGTAGTCACATTATTTAAGGTTGAGGGCACAAAACACAGATCTCTTGAAAATGTTGTTTCTGATCCACAGCTTACTGTTTACCTAGATGAACACCTATGGTAAGGGTGCATTGCAGATGTTGAAGCTGGATTTTCTGAACTGATTCTAATGAAAAATAGGCTTCTGGTCAGATGTTACTTAATGAACCTGATCATTCAGTGTATTTAGGAGGCTTGAGGCCAAAGGACGAATTCCTTGTCAACAGGAAAAGTCTTTACTGGTGTTTAATGGGAAGTACAGGAAAGAAAAATCTGGTTTTATTCATTTCGCACATATTCTGTTACTGGGATTTGCATTGGCCGAGAAGCATCTGGAGAAGAACAGCACAAGGGTAGCTGTGTAGCATCTAACAAGTGTTCTGAGGAGAAATCCACTTGGAAGTGGCTTTACCAGAAAATCACGAGCTATGAAGCTTGATGAAAGTATGGCATGAAATGAGATCAGTTTTTAATGTTGCATTGTTAGTTAAGCAGTTATTACTGAAATTTTGGGCCTAGGTTAGAGATTTCATAAATACTGAAGATGAACCTTACAGATCACATCTCCTAACTTTTTGCCGGCCTACAGGAAGGACAGACCTTGCAGCTTTTAGTGTCTCCCACATCAAACTCTTGGGTATGTTACCTTGATAGCGATGTGAATGCATCAGCCCATAGCTCATTTGTGCCCAGCACAACGTGGCTGAGGATCCTACCATCGGGGGTGACTGCCCCTGCAGGCGCTCTTCCCGCCCGTGTCCCGCTGTGCTGTGGCTGGGGGTAGCTGAGGAAATCGTACGAACTGGTGCTATGGTTTGGAACGGGAAGCAAATGGCACTCCGTTAATTGGAACGGCAAAAAGGAATTTAAAGTGGAGGACAAATAATTGCCAAAGCTAAAATTGGGCCATAAGATGGTTAACGCTGCTGATAGAAAAGGCCAGTGGAAGATTGTAGAGTTGAAAATATTTGGAAAAATGTTCTCAGTATAATTAAAAAGATGACCCAGGTACGTTATTTTGAAGTGACAGAGAAACTTCGGTGATTTCTTTGCAGATAATGAAGTAAATATATTTTTCCAGCTAGTCATGTTTCTGGGAGATTTTTATCCGGTAATTGTGTTTGTCTGCAGCGTACAGATTGATGGCGAACTGATCCTGCTTAGGTTGTGATGTCTGTCAGGATCACGGTATTAGAAAGTATGACTGACATGCTGATTTTTCAGGTATTACCTTCAGGAATCCCAGCACCCTGAAACAGGGGAGTACGAGATACTAAACAGATGTGCAAGTTTGCAGCTACAGCATGAATGCCAGATTGAGAGTATCAAGCAGCTGTGCAGTGAGGATATTGTAAGATATTTTTCTGTAGCTTGGTTAAGAATACAGATATATCTAAATCTTCACAAACTAATATATTAAGCCTCCTTCCTAACCCCTAAAGTACAGAATGAGGACAGTGAAGAAGGAGCGATTAAAGTAGAGACAAAAATACCTACTTGTCACAGAAAGGGTTCAATAATTTTGTTTCTTTGCTAAAGGGGGAGGGGGAAAAAAAGGATGTAAGCTCAGGTACTAACTTTAAATTAGCTTAACTTGCTGATGCCTTAAGACTGGGGATTAGTGAGTTTAATTATGGGAGCCGGGAAGCACATTAAGATAACGTTGGGCCTTAAACTAAAACCCACAAAGCAATGAAATTAAAGTTTGTGGTTTGTGTTCCGACTTCGTAATGTCCTGTTCTTATTGCGCTGCCTCACAGGAAGCCCTTCCTGCTCCACTTGCCTCTTGGCATATGCTTTCAGGTACTTTCTTTTTTTTTCTCCAGTGAATGAGTGACCTTTATGAGCTTTTCATGATGTAGGGAACGGTCTGCTTGATTGTCACAATTGTGCATGGACTAAAATCCGTTTTACCCAGTAATGACGCAGCTGGCATGGCCAGGTAGGTCAGGTCATCCTGTTGTTCTGCTTCACGCTGTTACAGTCCAAGTCACTCTTCAACTGCTTGGATGTGATTGCAAAGCACCGACTTCAGTCAGGTTGAAAGGCTCCAGCAAAGAATATTTGGCGCTCTGGTGAAGGCCGGTTGTTGTTAGTATAATGCTGACACGATGTGTGAAGAAAATTTCATTTTATTCCTGCTTTGCTTTTTACTTTCCTGTTCAACCTGGTCTACTATTAATGACTGAGTTTTGTACCTGGGCTCTGTATTTACTTTTTAGTTTTCGAGAGAGAGACTCAAGATTAAACCCTTTTAAGACCGCCCTCATGAAGAGTCCTGATTCATAGTCTGTTTGCTGACGAATTACCTAATATTGACCTTTCTCTTGCCACACGGGGTGATGATTTTTCTTTCACTTGCTGGAATTGGAAGTTGCACACCCCTTACCAAGCACATTTAACTTAAGTGATAGGGGGTTTGGTGGAAAAAGGAAACCAATTTACTTGCCTTGGGTTATGTCATCCCTTCCTGGGCTTTCTGGTACTTAGTGTGATTTTTTTGTTTGTTTGTTTGTTTTGTATTTACGATTTGTCTTTTACCTGAAGAAAATGTAGTAGCCTTTAAAAAAGACTGCAGCTTAGAAGTACTGTGCTCTCCTGCTTCAAACCAAAGGAGCTGGGAATGTTACATCTGTGAATCTGGAAAGGTTTTGAGGAAAAGAAAAGGTTTGAGTCCCCTTGAAAGCCTTTAAAGAGCTTGAGTGTCAGAGAAATCTATGACTGCATTTATCAATAAGATAAATGCTTGAGACGTGCACCGAGGGGGGGAAAGTAGGCACCACCTTTTAACTGTTGGCACCATACTGAGGAAAGGAGCAAATCTCAGGACTTCTTGCGTTTTTCTTCGTTATTTGTTATTAGTCCTTAGGCACTTCCATGAAGCTTTCACATTTCCCATTGTTTCGCAGTTTCCCAGTATTCCAGAAGAAGTAAGAGATGAAAGAAACCGCTGCCCAGATTGGAACCTTTGTGTTTGAATCTTAAGGCCCAAAACGCGTTTTCAGGGGTGGAGAGGATGATGCAGAAGCTTAAAACTGCTCTTCACAGTAATTAGTGCATTATGGTCATCTGAATTTCTGTATGGAAGAAACGTATGTAGCTAAGTAATGACACATACTTACTTTGCTAGTAAATCAGCAGTATCATAAAGATAACTGAGTTCATTGTATTAAATTACATTAAAAATACAGGGAATGACAGACAAACTCAGAAAATAACGCTGCTTTTTTCTGCAAACGTCATCTGGTTTTGTGCTTCTATTTGAATTTAGCAGCCCTCTTACCCACACTGTAGTCTCAGCTTTAGATCAGTTTATATATTATGGATCACTGGAAGATAATTCTGTTATTTTCTATTGAACCAGGAGTAAATAAAATGTGGGAAATTATTCTGATGCTGCGAAGTCCAGTATTCAGCTGGTGTAGCAGTTTGTCAAATGCCTTGGCGTCTTATTCTTTGTCGCAGTTGTTTATTTCCCTGGTGGTTTGAATCCTTAATCCCAACCCTGTTTTTCACAAAGTAAAAATAATTGTTTAAAATGTGTACTTAGTAGTATTTTTTTTTATGTCTTCCATATCCCTTCTAAAGACATGATTTAGAAAGAAAACAGACCTCTTGCAGCTCTTCTGAGCTCAGCCTACATAGTACGTTTTCTTTAAACCCATGCGAGCATTTCCTACCTTGTATGACAGAACAGCACTGTTTTGCAGGTACCCAGCAGGTCCCTTCTGGAGAGACAGCTGGGTATTCAAGCCTTCTTCCTGGGTTTGACAAAGGTGAAATTTATAGTTTGGGGTAAGAGATCTTTTAGACTGACATGGGAATTCAGGTGGCTTTACCTATGTTACGTACCATCCTTCAGTTTTCCAGATCACACCGCAGTATCTATACAGGTATTTGTAGCAAGGTGTCAGTACGCCCTCAGAAGGGAAGAATTTGCCTGTTCCCTAGTGAAGTAAACTGGAGTTTAGAGGCCTGTAAGTCTTAGAAGCCTTCTGGTTGAGTTGTGACATTAGAAATGAAGAGAGTTAAGTTGAAACTTGGACAGTCCCACCTTCTGGTAACGTGGCAAATGTTACATTACCTTGACGTCCAATTTCTGAGTTGTGGCAGGGTCTCAAACAGGTTTAGAGCCTATATTGGTCTCTTTAGTATTCTGAAGATGCATTATTTTAAAACCTTCTTTCACCATGTTGTTTGTTAAAGTCTCTTCCTTTTTATTTTCCTCTTAGTATCCATCTGTTCTTATCTCTGTCCATTTTAAAGAACTTCTTATTCCAATAAATGTTTCATTCCCTTTCTGGTTGGCATCTTCTTAAGGACCTCATGGTCACTACATGGTATGCAACCTCATTCTCTTGGTATGCAAATCTATTCCCTATTTTAACTGTGTATTTCAGGGTAATTCTCTTGGTTTTTGTTTTATTTTGTTCCAGATAATTAAAAAGTGTAGAATGGCTTAGCAGTTAAGGTGGTTGTGACAAAAACACTCGGGTCATTCAAAAAACTAATTAGCCAGCCTGGCAGGGAGTATGGTATAGTGAATGGATTGTCCCATGCTGGGCCAAATGGCTTGCTTTCTTCCTAGAAGCGCTCCTGATTTTTGCTCTGAGTATTAAACAAAGCAGTTAGAGACTGAGGTTTCTGTGTTTCGAGCTTGTTTTGAGATGCTCATATTTCAGCGACAGTGCAATTTAAGAATGAACAGGTACTTAATGCAGTGTACACTGGAAAGCAGTAAAAGTAACTCTTCCTGAAAATTGTGTGTACAGCATCTCACCTCATGAAAAAAAATTTATTCCCTAATTAAAAACACAATTAAAAATAAAAACAAATATTCAAAGCTTAATACTGTATGTTTTAAATCACTGTATTTTTTAACATTCAAACATCCTAGCAACACAGGGAATGGCTAATAGAGCAGTGTTGGTGTACAGGCTGTTTGCAGGTACCTGGTCTCCACCAAGACAAGTCGCTCGTGCTGATCCTCGCTGGTTTATTCACATCCTGTTGCCTGAGTTCCTGTCGGGATCTTTGAGTCTTGAGTGTTGCCATTTTCAGTGCTTGGATGAATTGGTCTCTCATTTTGACACTATAGACCTTCCCTTGTCACTGCCACGATGGCCACTACAGGATTTTGTTGTTAGTTGTATGTCTTGGAAGCTTGCTGGTTAAAAAGCCTGGAAAATTAAGTCTATTTTACTGTCACGTAATTGCAGAGAAAATGGGGAGTTACTGCAGATTCTCCTTATTCAGCACTTTTCTTCAAAAGGAGTCCTTGTTGATTGTCCTGTAAATACCAATTCTGATTAATAACAAGAATTTGCTTATTGAATGCACAAGAACATAACATTGCATGTGATCACGTGTCCCGTTCCTCTGTCGTCGCGAGGCAACCTACGATGTCAGGCACGTTTTCTTCTGCTCTCTTGTAATTAGAGGCACAATGTCACGTCTCTCCGGAGTGAGATCCACTGGTCCTGGCTCCTTCTCCTGCTCCCCTTCCCCATCCAGCCTGTCAGTGGTGTCCCTCTGCAGCGCAGCCATCGGCTCCAGCTCAGGCCAACATCCAGGGGTGTAGGTGATCCTGGGCCGTGCGCTACCTAAAGCTGTACTTCTCATCACATCTGGCTTGCAGTGTTGGAAACCGGTGGCTCAGAGGTTGGGTCACTCTCTGGGGTGCAGGTGGTAGAGCCTTACTTCTGAGTCCAACGATACATACTGACTGACCTTGCCAAGCCTGCTGACTTGTTTATCTGTCTTCCTATGGAGTTTGCATGCATACTAAGTAGTTTCTTTATGAAAAATCCTTGAATTTGAAAGATACTGTTCACAATAACTGTACTTTAAGGAGAAAAAAGGTATTGCAGTTTTGCTATTTACAGTGCTCCCTGCATGGTGTCTTTTATAAAAAGTAAACAAAGCTCAACCACTTACGTTAATCCTTAGCAATGCTTTTTCCTGTTGCTTTTTTTTTTTTTAAGGTGTTACTCTTGGTCCTTGGTCCCTGCAGACTTAAGTCTGTGAAAAGTTCTGTATGAAGTGATTAAAGGCAAGGACGATTAGAGATAGAAAAGGGTGACCTTTTTAGCAAGGGACTTCTTAATCTGAAAAAAAGAGGATGCTAAAGCTTTTGGGTAGAGGAGAAAAAAAATACCACTAATCAATGAATCACTTGTTTCTCTGTCACTTCTCTGTGAGATGAGTTGCCCAACTCTTTCCTATCCTATTTTTATATTTGAGATCATTGACCTAATGACTGTTAGACTTTTATATGATCCTGTTTTTAAAATAACCAAGGGATAAGCTGTTTCTCTTTTGGGGTCATAAATTGCTGGAAAGAGCAAGTCACAGAGTGAGGTGAAGAATTGGCAGCAGCGTACTCAGGTGAGAACAACAGGCAGTGGCTGTTTGGTGTTATTTATAACTTCTGTGCTTGACCTTCTTTTTATTGCATTGTAAAACAATTTAGAAATAGCTGGCGAAATAAAAGAGAATAATAGTATCAGTGATGGGACAGTGCAATGTGCAATACAGTCAAGCAATCTTAAAGAGACAAGATAAAGCTATTTGAAGTGCAGGACAATTTTTATAGGTGTTTGAGTGGAAAGGTTTCAATGCAACAAATCACAATTTTGTGACGGTCTTCTGAGCTGATACAGAAAGTACTGTGGTACTGATATAGCCACGTGTATGCCAGCTGTGACATAATTGGTTTGCAGTACTTGTTACTTGTTTCATTTATTAAAAATTTACTTAGTATTTATTAAAACTTGTAGTAGTGGTAGGTATTTTTTGAAATTCCCTGTGAATAGCCACAAATTTTTCACAATCCTTTGTCATTAGCAATTGGTCCTTCATTACTCTTTCACTTTCATTTTCTCATTTGACTAATCTTGCTTATTAAAAATCCAGTAATGTGTGATGGGCTTGTGAAACCATCTGCAGTAGTTCCTTGGCTGTATTTACTCCTCTGTCCAAACACACCTCTTGCTATTTATTCTATAGATATTGATGAGCCCTGGGTTACAGCCCTTTATATTTTATTGGGGTAAGATAGTAAATATGCCAGAAATGCTCTTTGCTCTGCGGTGGTTGGAGGTCCTGGCAAGTGTTTTTCAGCGGGGAAAAGGTAAAGTGCTGATGTCTTTCCCTGTTCCGGCAGGCTAGTGGCTGTATCATTTACCCATCACGTAGGCGCTGGGCTCGACCTGGCAGGGCAGGTTTAAGCAGTTAGTGCTGGCAGGAGGGTGTAACGCCGGGCTGTCTGGGCAGGCGAGGCGGCTGTGCTGTAGAAGTCGTTGTACTTGGTGTGAAGTGCCATGTTCCTGGAGCAGGACTGAAGCTGCCCCGTAGGTGTTGCCAAATCATCTGTGTCTGCCGTTGATGCTCAGCAGTATTTCATAAGAAGTGAAGTAGTGCAGATGCAAGAGCAGAAAAACTTGCAGTTCAGGTGAAAAGCGGCAGCTCTAGCAGAGGAGAAACATTTTTCACACATGAGATGCATGTCTTGACCATTCGGCTGTTGGACAAGAGGCTGATGGTTCCATTTCCTGCATTCCAAGCTGGATGTCTTCGTTCCCTTTCCTTATTTAAAGGAAATTTATTTAATTATTAATATTAATTTATGATTAATATTTAACACTAACGTTTAATGTTATTAATATTTAATAATGACTATTTAATTTAATTCCTTCTTGCCTTATTTAACAAAACACCCCAAAAACAGCTGAAGAAACCCCACCCCGCCACTGGGCTCCTGTCTTGTGCTGGCAGATGGAAAATGGCTTTGCATGTGCCGCCTTTGGTGGTGTCCAAACAACTGTCCTCAGCAGTTCACAGCAGTCCCACTTGGCACTGTCAGCTATCCGTGCTCAGGGTGTGTCCCTGGACTTTTGTCTGGATATTGAAATGCCGGAGTTAGCCATCGTTGATAGCCGATAGCTAATTCCAAATGATATTTACAGCAAACTTTAGCTTTCCTGTAAACTATGAAGCTTGAAAAAAAGGATCGAAGTGTGACAAGGTAGTAGGTTAAGATATGTTGGACTGGGGCACTTGTGCTGTCTCCTATTGTGGATTTAAGGTTCTCTTGTGGCAGCAAATTTGGCAGTTGTGGCAACCTTGGGTGCGTTTGCCTGTGCATCAGAAATCTTTCAAAATTACTTCCTTAAATTAGACTTGGCGTGCATGTCTCTTCTAGTATGGTCTGTTTTAGAGCAGATCTTCCAACTTTCCTTTTTTCCTGGATAAGTTCTGTGCTTTCAGGCACAGGAAGCTGTTGCTATTTTTGCGTCATATGTGAGATTTAAGGTTCACTTGTAACAATGTTCAATCCTGATGCAGGTGGAAGATCCCCTCTGCCCATGTCAAACCCCGGGCTCGTCCAGCACAGCAGCGTGTCTCCGCAGCGGTCAGCAGCGGACGCCTGAGGAGTTTGGAACAAGGCAGGCACCTCCGCCTCTTTCCTCAAAGCACCCTCCCAGCCTTCAGCAGCTTGCAGCTTCCCGTCCTCCCGCCACAGGCGCGCTCCCAGCAGGCAAGGTGGGTAGCTACTTGTCATCTCCAGTGGCAGCAAAAGAAACTGCTTGTACTGGGTCTACAGAAACCTTAAGTTCTCCCACTGCAACACCATCATCTGCATAGCACACTGTACCCCCCGTGTCCTTTCCCTGGATGGCAGTTTACTGATAATACATTGCTGAGCCTTTTTTCTTTAGTTGAAGATGGTTATTTATTGATCTGCTTTTGGCAGTTGGTAAAATGCCAACTTTTAGTGTTAGCTACTGGCCTCATTTTATTTAAACCTTATAAAACTTTATTGTTTCTCTTCAATGCTGAGAATGTGTAAATGTTTCTCCTAGGATGGTTTAGAACAAGGCTTTTGATATTTCCTCCTTAACCCTTAAAACTCGCATTGTGCAGACTTCAAAAAGAGCACATGAAAGATTCCCTCACCCATGCTTCTACCAGCGTTTGAAAAGGAAACAGTTTTAAAGCCAGTGACCTGTCTGCCTGCAACGGCGCTGGGAGGGAGGGAGGCAGGGGAGAAGAGGCATGATGACATTCAGAATTCCTGCAGATAGAAGCATAAATTAACAGTAAACAAGTAACAGCTCAAACACAGTTCTTAGCCAACTCTTGTTTTTAAAGTATCGCAACAAAACATAATATTGTACCTCCTTAGAAAGTAGAATATAAAGGTTTTTCCTTATGAATATCTGGATTCCAATTGATCTTGTAGTGAGAAAAAAGATGCAGGAGAACACCTGGCCTGGGGATTGTTTTCCTGGAGAAACGGAGGCAGATGTGGCGAGAATCACAGAGCCTATTAACAGTCAGTCTTCCTGTGTTGTTAATATGCAGTTGCCACGTGCAGGTGTCTGTGTATTCATAAAGGGAATGCGTACGGTATGTTTTAATAAAACATGCTGACTCTTACTACTAGAAACAGGTTTGTTTATAGGTGTCTCTTGGAGGACTCCAGGAGTGTCACTGTTCAGGGCTGATACGTGACTCAACAGATCTTACAGATGAGAACTTTGAGAATATTTTGCAGTTAGTTACATACGTTGTCATTTTAAGTTGTCCAGCTATTCTCTATCTGTTTTCCTGGTATTTAATCTGCATTATCTTTATCATTAAATTGTCATTTAACTTTTTCTTGCCTCCTTGTTGCCCAGTTAGATTGATCCCTATTCTGGTGAGAACACTCAGAGCAGAGCTACGTAGAATTTATCCTGTTGTAGCCTAGACATACTGCTAAAGATTTCTCCCTATTTAGCCTGACCTGTTCCTTCAAGGAACTAAACATTTGTAATTTTAAGACCAGAGGAAGGAGTCATGGTAATGGTGTCTGGCCTTCTGTGTCACAAAAGCCATTACCTTTTACTGGTGAAGTCATTGCTTTGCTTGAGTGCAGTTAGAATATTGCCATGTTACATGGATGTAAAATTATTAGAGAAGAAATGGAAAAATAAAGGGCTGAAAACAGTTATTTATATAATGTAAGCTTCTATTTATTATTTAAATTTTGCTTTGAGTTTTCTTTAATTGCATATGGAATAGTTGATTTCCATAATCCCAGATCGGGTAGTAAAAAGTTAATCAGTTGGTAAGGGCATGAACTGTGGAAAACAAAAATACATTGTGACAATGTTGAGAGGAAACATTGTACTCTAATTGCCTGGTATTTGTGATAGTGATTGACAACTCTTTGTAGCCAGTCGTAAGTTTATGGTGTCAATTTAACTTTGAGAGTTAGTTGTGTCTAGCTCCATGTAGGTAACTAAGGAAGGCCTGGTTGCAATATCCAGTGGGTTCAGAAATTTTGTATAATGTGTGTCCTCCCAAAGAGTTAAACAAACTGCCAGGATACACTCATCTATATTCTTCCTGCGCTTGTAATACAAAAAATAATCTAGCTGGTGTTTGCGGTGGGTTGCTCATGCAATTAAACATCCCAGTCTGATTCAACTTCCATGTGTGAAAGATCACAGTAAGCCAGCAGACTCTGTTGCCTGTTCCTCTGTCTTGAGATGCATCATATTTCTGTTGGTGAAGTTAACTGTAGATTTCATTTGGGTTTTATTGCTGAAGAATGCCACCGCTTTGATAGCATGTAACAGCCTTAGAAGCAGATTGTGAAAGCAGGGGGGTTTCTGCTTTATTTTTGTTTTAATTTTGCTAGGCATTTCACTTGTCTCTAAACCCTGCAGTACTGCAAAAATGGCACTGTAATTCTTTGTGTAGAAAATACTGGCACCAGATCTAACGTTAGCCTTTTCATTACTCACCTTTTATGGTAATAATCAGAGAGACCCAGAGAAAAGGGGTTGTATAATGTACAGTAGCAGATTTTAACTGGGCCTAAACAGATGGAAGCAGGAAATGAGAAATAGTGACAAACATTACATGCCTTGTATTCTTTGTAATACATCTAATTTTAGGAGCACAATTTGTTTTATGTTTGGCATCTATATAGCCTTTGGCTTGTGCCCTGTAGCAGTAGTCATATAATATATTTTTTTTATGGAGCTCTGCTTGCTTTTGTGTATTTCTTTGCAGCAATTAAGTGTTTTAATCTCTTATCTCTTAAGGATTTGGTTTTAGTTCTCTCTTGTCTAATCCGTGCTTCTTTGCTGCAAATGTTATACCTGCTATTCATAGGGAAGAAAGGAGTTTCACTGGCGCCATGATAGAGAGGGTGAGAGATCAAACTACTTCAGTCTTGTGTCTTGTTACACCCTGATCAGGTAAAACACAAATGTTTATGACCAATACCGCAGGGTGTCCGGGAGTCACAGCCCTAAAGTTAGGTTTGATTCTCAAGACTGCAACATGAGGACCTACAAAATTTGTGTGTGTTCCAGAACTGCTTGTTAGAGAGAGAACAATTGAAATTCAGTGAAGCTAATCAAGGTCAAGAGTAAAGTACTCTCATTCTGTATATTACAAGCAGCAAAATATTAGAATTGAGAAGAAACGTCATGGCCATAGAAGAATACCAAAAATAACATGAATTAAAGGTAGTGTCTGTTGCCAGCTGCGCATAATTATTCAAAAGCTGTATTTGCCCAAATTTGTCTAATTAGACAAAGCAGCCTGTCTGAGTTTGACCCACCAGGATTGGCATGGGTGGCTATTTTAGGCAAATTCAGGAAGTCTGGACAATAAGGCAGTAACAGAATGCAGATGTGAGTAGGGATGAAGACACTTTTTGAAATGAGTTATATTATCTGAGATTGTTAATGTAGTACTAAAGGCTTTTCACACAAGACATTTTTCATTCAATCAGTTATCATTGCTGAATAACACAGAGATGAGAAAGAGGGATGTCAGCTCCAGTGAATGGGGGGTCTGGGGGCGCCAGCCTGGAGGACTCTGGTGGTGGAATTACCCCCACGGAGCTTCTCAGCCCCTTCCTCAGCTAAGCAGCTCCCACAAAAGATCACTTTTAAAGTTGGGAGAAGGAAAAGAAATGGCCAAGGTGTACGCAAGGTAATCCCGGGGGCTTGTACTGATGGGGCATCGCTACAAATGTATGTTCTCTGACTTCTTTAAAGAAGACCTCAGGTGGAGTTGGAAAGCCACGGATCTAAACCATGAATTGAGGCACGTTCAGTGTTCTGGTTCAGGCCTCACCATCTGAAGAAGTCACTGGTTTGATGTGACAAGGTATTTTGAATGTCAGAGTGGGTGTGCTGTGCTGTCTGCAGAGTGCAAGAGTGTGGCTGTGTGGCAGGAAATTTGGGTGATAAAACAGCACAATTTATTCAGAAACTGTTAATTTACATATTGTTGGTACAAAGTGAAGATTATTGCAGAACGGGACCACGTATTCATACAAATAAGATCTTAAATTATTTGCCTCCTTATGCCACCTGTTCTAGCAGCTAAAACTAATAGAGAATTTTATATTGTATTATTACCTGAAAATGGAAACAAATGAAACAAAGCTGTGTAGCAGTCATTTTCATTCTGTGCTATCCATTCCCATGTCAGGTCTCTATTAGTCATGATCAGTGGCAGTGCAGGCAGGGCTGCTGCTTCTTATGCTTGTGGGCAAATGTTTGCATTGTAGCTCATTGATTCTGGGAAATCATAATAGAACTGAGACTGTGCTTACTCCTGTGACTATTTGCTTACCTTTTTGCAGAGACTGATTGAACCTGAAGGTAAATGGTGTAATATTTCCAGTAGAAGTATTGGATTCATATGTCTTCAGTTCGTCCCTCTTAAAATTTCATATTCTATAAAGAAAAGACTAGATGGGGTACCAAGATGTGGAACAACTTGTTCAATGATCCCTTCCACCGATTTTCCTAATACTGAATTAGCCTTTCTTACGGCAGTGTACGTGCCTCCATTGTATGTGACTCCCTCTTACCAACTTGAGGATATTGCCGTTAAGTTGCAGAATTACCATCAGAATAATTTTTGATAGAAACAAGACATTTACTCTTCCTTACAAAAATCAAAATAGTTCTTGCACCTAAGGCATATGGGAAGTTTTCAGTGTGGATTTAATTACAAATATGGCAAGTGTCATGTCACTTGTTGACTTGCTTTTATGTTCTTGACTCGGCATATTGGCAGTAGATGCCTGTTTTACTGGGTGCAAAGTTATTTAAAAGTTGACGTTAGTATATTGGAAAAAATCCCCAAATATACAACTGTGTGTAACTGCGGAGTACTGAAGCATAATGTTTGACAAACTTGTGTCACCGGGTGGCTTGTCTGTTAACAGTAGTTAGATACAACCTTAGGAAGTCGGATAGCTAGGTGTGAACTTACCTTGCAGCCGGGACTGATGACTGTGAAAGTCAGCAATTAATTCATGTAGAATAGAGAACTACAAGAAGAGAAAGGTTAGGAAATGGTTTTGTGTGAGATGAAGTCAGGTCAAGCTTTCAGGCGAATGGCTGGTAGGGGAACTTGCAAGAACAGTCAGGTCGGCTTAGAAACCCCCAGCCTGGTATAGAGAGAAGAATGTGGCAAGAGGCTTTATTATTCCACCTTCTGAAAGAGAACTAGACCAACGGATTTAAAAAATGACAACTTTAATGTATCTAGTTTTGTGGTTATTAATGCTGTAGTTAATCATGGTGTGAATTATTTTCTTTGAGGTGGCTCCAAGAAGAAGGGCTGATTGTGTATGAATGTTTTGAAATTAGTGCAGTGAGAGCATGCGCTATAACCGAAGTTAGAAATGTTTCTTGGTTGATCTAACGTTCTTCAGTTAATACAATGCCGTGCTAGCTAGGTATGAGCCACACCAATCTTCTGTTAAAAATGCGGTATGCTGAACATCGTTTTTGTACCTTCTTAAATCATGGCAATATCTTGGCAATGTTTGTGCTGGATTCTGCGTAACACTAGAGATTTATCAATGCAGTATGAATATGTAATAATAGTAATAATAATAATGCTCCTTGTACCTGTTTGGTGCCTTGGTCTGAGAAGTTCCCTTGCAAAAGAAGACAAGTCCAAGGCTAATATATCTTGGTAATATTAATGCATTTGTTCTCTTAGGCTATGCTTTTATTGCCCCTTGTTAATATGATGAAATGGAAATTTTCTGTTGTCTCAGAGACAAAATCTTGTTTAGAAGACCTGTAGCTGGGAAGTCTGGTGGGTAATTAATAAAGGAACAGATTTGTCTGATGTTCCAAAGACTGTGTGCCTGCAAGAGACAGGAGAGGGATAAAAATTAGAGGACTTCTAATACTCTAAAGTTTCTAAAGAAGTAGATTTGAAAGCCAAGTTTTAACTGCAGCAATACAAGCAGCAAAAGGAGCTGAATCAATAGGCAGACTGACATGAGAAGAATTTGCCTTAGCTTCCCAAGCTCACCAACTTTGAACTAGTGCTTTCACATCTCTGACTTGGAGGCCCTTTGTCGCGTCTGTCTCCAGCTCTTGCAGTCCTTACTACCGCAGGGAGATGGTACCCATCGGTTTCATGTAGTCACCTAGATAAGGATATTCTATTTAATGTGCCTCATGTTGGACGCGGGCACTTGAAAAACCTTGGCCCGTAGCTCTACCAGTGTAAAAGCCGCTGTACACAAGCGAGTGATGAGAGCAGTGGTTTTGTGGGCAGCGGCTCAGGCAAGCTCTCCTTTCTTCGCCTGCTGCCTCCTGTTTTGGAGTGGGATCAGGTGTTGTGCAAATTCCTGCAGGACCTGCGTGTCCCCTGACCTTGCCTTGGTGGCCCATCGGGTTACCCCAGTCAATAGCCCTTGCCGTTACGTGGCCTTGTAATGGGAGGAAGAGTCGTCTCGGGAGGTTGTTAATGGTATAAGGTTTTTCCATCTAGTGGTCTGTTTTTCAAATCTAACACCTGTTTTGGTGATTGAAAAGTTGTCAACATTGTGGTAACCTTTTGTACTGCTTGCTCTGGTCCTGCCTGAGCCAGCACAATAGCAACTTGATTTGTACCAGTTCACTAGAGAACAGCAGAGCACACCTCTCACTTCTTTTTTTTTTTTTTTTTTTTTTTTTTTTTTTTTTTTTTTTTCTCCAAGGAAAAATGCAACCCAATAATCGCCTTCATGTGCTTTCGAAAACGTGGAGGTCTTTCTGTAGCGAAATTCTGTGTATAAGCCACATTAAAAACAATATACTGCTTTAAAATACAATCCTTCAGATCTCTTAGAAGGTATTCAATTCTGCAGCCTTAGTTTATCTCTCATCAGATTATATTAGCTTTTCTGGCATCTGTTGCCTAAGCATTCAGAGTAATGAATCACTTTCATCTTGTGCTGGGCACACAGCGTGCGCATACGTGCTGCCGCTATCTCCTGCGCGGTGAGTGAGGAATAAGAAGGTCACTTCAGGGTGTGGAGTTTTTCAGAAGTAAGTGCGCCCTTCTGTTAAAAACATTCCACTTAGGTGGAAATTTTTTTTTTCTTCTTCCCCTTGTTGAAACACGATAGCCCATCAAAATCCAGAGTATGCTGTAGGAAGTATCTGGCTAAGTTAATTTCTTAAGTCAAAGGTTGATGCATATAAAAATTCTCAAATATCTTATTTGCACCTGTGTTAACTCTTCCAGTTTGAAAGGGACCTTTTTGTTCAAGGTTTAAGCTAACTCTGATACAGATGTTTTAGAAGTGTATCATGGGAATGAACCATTTTGACTTATCTTCATACCTGTTTTGCTTTGGTTTTAATGTGCTTTTTTCCTCCCTGCTAGTTTGCTAAAAATGAGAAAATGTCTTTCTCATTCTCCCATTTTTGTGACAGGGATTCTTCTTAATACTCCTCCTATAAATGATTTAGTAAAGAAAGTTATCTCACTACAGAGAAGTAAAATCTTCCCATAACTTCACTGAATAAAGGTCAGGGTTTGGTGTTGATGTTAATGGAAAAGAGAAGGGAATTGTAAAATCCCTTTTGTGGCTAGTTTCCGAAAGGAAAGGTTTAAACTGCATATACTTGTCATTTCCAGGTATTTGAGCATGCTTCTTTCCTTCATTTGTCTGCCACGAGTTCTGTTCTTTTTCTATTTATTTATCTGCAGTTGAGCATCCAGCAAAACTGTTTCTAGGCCTGGTGTCGAGGGCGAGGTGGACTTTCCCTTAACAGAGCCGCAATGGCACGAAAGCCCCGGACAAGGTGAAAGCAAATACTGCACCTCTTGAGACGAAATGGCACGCCAAGCCCAACATTTCCCGGTTCAGAGAAGTAAGGCCGTGTTGCGTTGTCTGTGTGGCACCTGGTTAAGAGATGACAGTGCAGAAAATGAGAGCAGGGACTCTGCATCGTACTTCTGTGCCAGTTCTTAAATCCACATAGGAGGCAAACGGTAATGCTGCTGCAGTCCTTCTGCCGAGCCAGTGCAGCCCGGCAAGCCTTAAATAGGACATTTCGCACTAGGAGCAGAGCCGTGTCAATCACGGCTTGTCGATCGTTAAACTTCCTTGAGCTTTCAGACTCCTGCGATTTGAGTGGTGTGTATCTTGGCAAAAGGACACACGTTATCTCACATGCCATCTGTAATAGCTTACAGACCTTTTTATAATGTGCCCAATTTTCATCTCTCAAAGAAAGTTAAAGGAACAATATTTTTTAAGTGGTAACTGGAATAATTTGAATTCAGTAGGCACAGCGGAGCAATCTTTCAAAGAGCGTTATGTTCAGAGACGTTCGAGGTCTGGTCTAAAGTCAGCAGGAGTTGATGGTAGGATTCAGATGTCGGTGAGCTGCAGAAAAGGCCTATGGACAAGGGCAGCAGTTGAGAAAGTGGCTTAAAATGACCTTCCAGCTCCCCCAAACTTGGATTTTTTTTTTTTTTTTTTTTTTCCCTTCACAAGCCTTCCTGCGATCTCACGTGTTCACTTCAACGTTGGCAGGCTTAGTGAAGGAGAGTCAGGCCAGGCCGTGTATTTAAAGGTCCCCCAGGCCGTGCTTGCTCCCGCGTTTGAGAAGGCGGCGGTGCTGCCGAGCAGCACGTGTTCGTGCACCTTTGCTTCATGAGTTCTGTTCTCTCACAGTGCTGTACCCCAGATCCTGGAAACGATCAGGGTGTGTCGCAGTCGGGTGGCGTTGGAGGATGGAAGTGTAAGGGCAGTGTCTACACTGTGACGGTCCCTTTCCCCCTTTCTTTAACAGTCAGATTCACCCTGGCTGGAAAAATCTGAGAGTCATGAGAGCCTTGGTTTGCAGATCTGAACTTGAATTGCAAACCTTCCAAATAAGAGACCAAAGTAATGGGATTTAATAAAGTATGAAATATTTTTTATTTGACCTGAAGAACATCTTTCATTTGTTTGGAATCAATTTCCCTCTAGTTCATTGGGGGGAAAAGATGCTTATTTTTAGGTGTGACACCAGTATTTATTCTTTTTTTTTCTTTGTTGCCCGTGCAGCTGAAAAAATATCTTTTATTGTTATAGCAAAACTTGTGCAGCCTTTCCTTGCATCAGTAATCACAAGGACAGCAGCAGAACAAACTGTGTTTGAGCATAAGTGTAAATCAGAAGCAAATCCTTGATGACAATACAATTACTCTAGCAGGAATTTAGCGTCTATTAAAGACTGAGCACATGGGCCTATAATATCAATTAAATTGGTAGCTAAGACAGAAGTGAATTTTATTTCAATTCCAAGATAATTTAACATAAAAATATTGATTTTATTCAGTGGTGAAGACCTGCCAGTTGTGTTCAGAACATTTTTTCCTGCTTTGCTGAAATCCCTCACCTTAGCTGGTATTTCCCAGCTGCTGATGTGCTTTATTTTCAGTGTGGGCTTATAGTGCATGTTAAGATGTCAGATGAACCATTTAAACAGAACATCACAATGACGTAAAACTTAGCGCTTGCTGTCCTGATTATTTCATGATGAATGATGCTTTGAGAAAAATAGAGTAGGGAATAAGTAGAAGTGATGCATTCAGTGCTGAGCAATGAAGTACTACTGGCAATTATAATTTGATATGAAAAATGATTCATTTCTAAGAGTAATCTCTTAATGATGTTTAAGAAAAGATACTGGATGATTACAGGCGATTATTTTTATTGATTAGTAACTGCAAAGTGTAAAATTATGGAAATACTGTTACTGTTCTGCCTGGTCACCAGTCTGTGCAATTTGTTGTGCACCAAGCTCAATATTATGAGGAGGGTCAAAAAAAAGTAGGGTCTGCTTGAGATACTTAGGGTTCTGCATGTTTAATATGAATAATACACTGAAGGGAAACCTTCGTGCAGTTATTAATTTAAGCTTGGAATCCAAGCTAGTAATCCACCAGAACCACAAATACTGAATTTAGAACTGTTTGCTTAATTAATATTCTTTATCAACCTTTTTCTTAGAAAACAATCTAATTTTAAGAAGAAAACGACAGACTACAAAGTCTCATTTCATTGCTGGTTTTCTTTTGTTGCCTCACTTATAGTCTACTGTTGCTTTAAAACAGAAAATTGTTTTGACAGTGTCAAATAGCAGGGTTGGTACTGAAGTTAAATTGGATTTTAATTCTTCGCTCTGCTGAAAGTTAGCAGATCTGTTTGTTCACCAGCCACTTAGTGTATGGCCTTGAGCAAGACAGCAGCAAGTGCTAAATTTTTTGAAAAGTGGTCTCTAATTAGAAGAATTTCTATTCTCTGCTGTGTGCCTTGCGGGTACTTGAATCAGGATGCTGGAAAAAAAACGTTTGTTTAGCCCTTGCTTCTATGAGAAGGAAAGCTGAAATCTCATGAATAAAGAAACTCTCCGACCTTGGCCACTCGCTTGAAAAGAAGCACGAATACAATTTTCAGTAGATGAACTTCTGTTTATAGGTTACAGCCCAGAGTTGCCATGGAGCTCGCTGAATGGTGGTAACATCTTCAGCCAAGCTGTGGGGCTGATGGGGAGCTCCACGTAGGAGCTAAGGCAGAGGACTGCAGTGTGCTCGTTTCCAAGTTTTATTAGTGTTTAGCAGCTTCTGGTTTTCTCTTTCCCCACCCAACACCCCTACAAGTAGGTGATCCTGCCCCCAAAGGAACTCAGTAGCACATGTGAACTAAAGAAATAGCTTGATTCCCAGTTTAACCGAAGAGGAAATCCGTAGTCATCATGAACACTCTCTCTAGTGTGTTGGCCAAGCAATTTTGAGGAAACACTCATGTGAATGAGCCCTTGATCTGAACTCGTCAGTGCTCAGTTTCCTTGCAAAGCAAGGCAGAGCACGTTGCAGTCTTGCCTGTTTCAAAACACCCAGTTTTAGCGAAGCGCGTGGCACTCATCTCTAGGTACCTGGCGTATCTGTCTGTCTAGCATGTCTGCACAGAAATACCGCTTGCTTCTTTCATCACGTTAAAGCTTTAAGAAATTTCTTGGAGTTTGAAGGAGTGTGCTGGGGCGTGACTTTGTTCATCTCACCAATATTTTGAGCTGCGCTGTGCCAGGCTGTTGCGGAGATGTGGAGCCTAGGAGTAGGTTACTCGCTGCTTGCAGCAGAGGATGCAGGGCACGGTGGGGTGATCTGTCCTTAATGCAGTTAGCTAATCTGGCTTTATTTGCATCCTTTGCTGGATCAAGGCCAGCGTATGCTACTCTTTGTTAAATAAATTCCACAAGTTTGTACTCTTTGGAGATATGATCCCTTCCCAATAAGGACACGTACTTGTTTTTTTTTTTTTTTTACCATCACTGGCCACTATAACATCTCTTCCCTGTTCTGCTGAGCACTTGGTGTGAAAATGTAGTCAAGATGTACTGAAATAGGTAAGAGGCCTAGTCTGTTCTTAATTTACATTAACGTGTCTCAGTTTGTACGCTTTTGTAAAGAAAGAGGTTTGCCAGCAACTTGGTAGCTCCTCTACAGGCACAAAGCTGGAAGGTAGTTCTATGCAAATTTTTCATGTTTGCTGGAAACTAAAGCATAAAAATGGCAAATCCTGGTGTGGCAAGAAAAACACCAGCCAAATAAAGCCAAGGAAATACTCTAATCATTTTTACTACTTCCATGACTATTGAAAATTTTGAAAAACAAGACTTGTGTGCGTTTTCTGTGTGTCTCGGGGATGACCTGCGTCTGTGGTATTTAAAGCTGGTAACCAGTGTTGCTGCTGAACAATGAGAAGGGTTATCTGTTATTACTGGGTTTTGTTTGCAGGTTTCTCAAATGCAGCAATTCGTTCCAGTTCATAATTGCTCAAATAATCTCACCTGATCGGTTTCCAACAAAGCCACCTAGATTGACACTTCAACAAATTGAAAGTTCAGTGTGGAATAAAAGCTAGCGACCAAACCCGACTGCTTTGCATGGAGGCATGAGATTAATGGTTAAAATGGTTTACCTGCCGTGCTTTGACTCTGTGAAAACCAGAGCACGGAGTAATGCCCATCTGAGCTTATTTTGCCCCCTCTCCACCCCACTTCTAGCTACTTTTAATTCATTATCTTTCTTTTTACTTCCTCTGGCCATGGTTCAGCCCTCTGATGGTTTATTTGGAGATGCTGTGCCTGAAGCACTGGAAAGCCCAGCACCAGAAGCGCGTCTGGCCCGGCAGTCGGTTGCAGTAGTGACACATTTTCAGAAGGATGTCAGAGAAGTGAAACCCCTAGGGCCCACTGAGGTGTGCAGTGTGTTGTCTCGGGAGGAATGGTGAGTGTTTATTGGGAATGTATAACTTGCCAGTGCAAGGAGACTCTCCTTAGAGGCTGTCGCTGAAGAAAACCACTGCCCCTTTTGTCTAGGGTCCTCAATTTACCTGTGATGATGTTTTTAAGGCTTTAAAGTAGTTACATGCCAAACTGTGAAAATGTACATTTATGAAAAAGTCCCACATCTATTGGGCAGGTATAGAGACCTGTCCACATCCTGCTGGCATGGATTCTTTGTAATTGCTTTTGTCCCTAAATCCTGAGAGCTGACTTAGTGACTCTGGGTCCGCTCTCTTGTGTCTGTGGGCATCCAGCAGCCTTCCTCTGCAGGATCGTTATCTGCCGTTATTTCCCATTGCACGGGCTTAAAAACTCTTCGTTCGCGCGCTGGTCAGGGTTGCTATTGTGAACCTGCTGCCTGGTGGGTCTCCTTGTTTTTATGCATGTGGAAGGAGCTATTTCTGAATAACCTTTTCAAAAAGTCTTGGAGAGTTAAATGTGGCTGAAAAATCTATAGCAGACTATTGTAAGGACATAATAGAATATGGCACAAAAGTAAGACCTTCCTCCAGGGCTTTCTAACCTAATTATGTAGCAAATATGTAACTGTATCAGGGACTGTTGTTGAGCTTTTAAAAATTCTATAGAAAAGTTAATATTTTTTGTTCTGTTAATAGCGGATCAGGGTTTGTGTGCGGTTGCCAGTTTTATTGGCAGGTTTATTAACTTCCCTGCTACCATAGTTATGGCTTAGGAATAGACGTTATTTTTTTTCCTCTCTAGTGCAATTTTTGGTGGGTTTTTGTTGGTGTGTGTTTGTTTGTTTTTTAAAAACTAGCTTTACTCATTTACTTACATCTGTAATGTCTCAGAATCCCCATCGGGGCCAGCACCCTGTTGCATTAAGTGCTGTACGTTAAACGAATGGTATGTAGTATTGTAAATAAACTTGCTTGAGGCATTGATAAAAGTGAAACTTTTTTTCTGGTTCAGTCTATTGCATATGTGTTTTGCAGTCTGTCTAGCACGGAAACATATCTGATTCGTCAAGGTAGTTAAAGACAAGCTTAATTCTAAGTAGGTGAAAAAACCCCACTGATTTCCTCAGGCTACTCATTTGTTAGAGATGGACAAGTGCTAATAGACAATGATAAATTGACTTCATAATGTACAAATCATGCGTATGCTGGTTTTGCAGGTGAATTTAAAGACTTATCATCCATTTATGATAAATAATCTGGAAAAATTGTTACTTAATCACATGAGTTATCCATGCCTCTCCAAACACATTACCAGCAAAATCCCCACTTACCCAGTGATGCCAGCACTGTGATTTGGGATTTTCAGTGTACTGTCAAAGAGGCTTCGAGAATGAGTATACGGGCAGGGTAAAAGCAGCCTGTGATGGGCAAAATAATAACTCAAGTGTTAAGGGGAAAAAATATTACCTGAAATTAAAGGCTGTTGTAGTAGCTAGTACAAAAAACATTCATAGCATGATTTGATACATCTAAAAGCTTAATAATAAAGATGTTCCCCAAAGAGCTGTTGTGTTCTGAGGAACTGGTTGTGGTTTCACTTAATAGTAGTTTTACCTGTTAGTAGGAGGTAAAAACAGTTTCAGTGCCCTGAAAATAAAAGAAGAAGAAAGCAGAAGCTGTATTCCAGGCTTTCTGGTTCCTGAAAGCTTGTAGATAGTTTGCAAGCAAGTGGAAAGTGCACTTTGTGGAGTGGGAACAGAGGCCTTGCAGTGGGCAGGAGATAGAGGATAAATGCCAAGAAACAGTTCTCTGCTGCATCCTCCCCTGCAAGGATCTCGGCGATAATCAGCACTGTACGAAGCGTATCATCTGCCCGCCTTGGAAAGGGGAGTAGAGTATGTTCAAGGGAATGATAACAGAAAGTTAATTCCTGTTACCAAGGGAATGATGACAAAACCCTCCAAGATCATTTCCCTCCTGGTAGTTGCTCCAAAAGTCATAAATTCTTGGTTCTTTACGCAGGCCCACAAGTTGTATGACAAATTTCAGACTGCTTTACCAGTTCTGCAGGTTGGAGGCATAGTCCCCTTGCCTTGTTCTTGTACGTGCATGGAAGCACGTACACACGTGTGTGCTCACATGTACATTTATGCACACACAGAAGACAGAAATCAGTGGAATTCTACAGCGGCATCCAAAGTTAATTGACATGAAATGAACTCATTTCCTTCAAGAACGAGCTTGCAGAACATTACAGCTGTAACAATAAGGAAGGTCAGTTCTCGGTCTCTTTTTCGTGTCTCTCTTTCTAGACCTACAGCCCGTGGGCAACGCGACGTTACGCTTGGCTAGAGCCAAACGCCCTTGTTCTGTGCTCGTCCCGGGGACTTGAAAGGTAGACAGAGCTGCTTGAAATATCTGGAGGGCTCATTACGGCACATACTTATAGACCTTGTCATCTGCTGTGAAGAGCTGAGACCAGCTCTCTGTAGCTAGTTGATGACCTGAAAGGTGTGCAGGAGTTTGGACAGGCTTTCTTTGTCTGAGTTGGTTTTAATGTGTATTTTTGGATGAAAAGGTAAAACATAGAAGATGCAAAGGTTAAAAAGAACCTAGCAGCAGCTGGATTTAGTGTGTCTCGTCTGAAAATAAAATATAATTGGATTGAAAAACATTGCGCTGAGGTTTTTACAAAATTAAGAGAAATTATTAGTCTAGGCATCCATTTCCATAACACTGGCATGCCAAGAGCGCAGCGTACTGGACATACGTTCCCTTTCATACCAGCCTGTGTCACGTTAATCCTCCTGTCAGCGTAATTACTGGTTGTGGCCAGAATGTATGATGGTGGTGCAGCATTTTTCTTCCAGCTGTTCTGAAGAGATTATTAACTCACGCGCTTGCCATGCTTAAAGGAAATGGGGCATGCAGAAATAATGGAAAGATGCCGTATTAATTGCTGTGGCCACCACATAAATGCTTCATTGAGAAATAATTTTTCTGATATCAGAATCAGGTATTCAAAATGTCTGTGTAACCCAAAACACTGGGTTTAGTTCTGCGTTCCTTTCAGTAAGTAAACTTTTGATGAGTGTTTGGTAGTCATAGCTGTATTGATTGCTGTAAATAATAACAAAGAAAATGAAAACCGAAGCTCCCAAATGTAAATGCTGAGAGTAGCCACAAGAAAAACCCATCACCGAGCTTTAGGGCAGCTGTTACCAGTGGAATCTCAAAAATGCTTGGAAACTTAAGTCTTAATGAATAGTAGTGACTGGTATCTTAGTATTTTCAACACTTATTACTTTATACCTTGTTTCTCTTAGGACCTTGCATTATGATATGACATTAATTTAAATCTGGTTCTGCAAACTGTGGTTGGTTCCCTATGTCACACTGTAACATAGGCAAAAAAGTTTCCCAGGATGATAAAGGATCTTGTGCAGACTGTATATAAATCTAATTTTTTAGCATCCAGTTCTGAAGTGAATAATTACATTTGATACTATGTTTGTATTTTTCTGTATTACAATTTACTAATACTACAAAAATTTGGCAAAGGTATGGATATTAAAAACGGTTATTACCCAGGCCAAGCCGTATCTGTAAAGCTGTTGCTTATCTTAAATCTGCAATGTCTGCTTTGCCAGACGAGTGCCGTGTGATGTGCTGCGGCTTGCTGTGGCCATGGAATGCAGAACAGAGGCGCAGGAATGGAGACCCCAGCTCTGTGACCTTCACCCATCAGAAGCTCACTGTGCTTTTTTTACCTGGTACCTGCACAAGAGCTGCACCAAATATACGTTAAAAGACATTTTTACTTATGTAATGTTCTGCCTTCCACGGGTGGGAGGGTGATTTTCTTTTCCCCTTTCTTTTCTTTTAGCTTCTCTCTTATCTGTAGGAGAGGAGAAAGGGAGCAGCTTTGTAGCGGGAATAGAGAGAAGAGGCTTCTGCCTGAAGGCAGAAAAAAAAAGCGCTCGCTTTCTGCATCCTAACATTTTGAAGCTGGACTGCAGCAGTGTTAGCAGAGGGACTATTTGTGTATGCAAATACTGCTCAAGTTAGTCATGATTTCTGGGATCAGTAACCACTGGAGTCAGTAATTACGAATTCTTTCCTTCTGAGAAGGATGTATAATCTTTTGTTACCAGTATTACGTGATTGGAGCATGCAAATTCATCTTTTGACAAGCATGGCAGTGCTTGTGAATAGTACTTGTATAAGTGTTTGTACATATATTTGTGTTGCATTATTATTATGCAGGCTTTTTTTGACAGCTCTTGGTGGTCTACTGAGTTTTGGCAGCAATAATCATATTTACTTGGCTTATCTATCTTTAAAAAAAAAAAAAAAATCCTGCTGTGTCCTTCAGGGGTTTTTTTGGTTGTCATCTCTCAGCACTGTTGTGTTTCTAGCTGCTTTTTGAAAACGTTGTTGAGATGTGAACTTAATTCTCTAAATGTAGGGAGCAATAGCATAAGGGTTGGTTTGGTTGTTGGTTCCCCCCGCCCCAAACTCAGGATAGAGCAATAGTACTGAAATTATGTATGTGCCCTTCTCCTAAACTGCTTCCAGGTGTTAATCTGTACCATATTGCTTGTTAATCCAGCTGCTGGTGAGCCAAGAGATTGTCTGGCAGGGATGGAGTCAGTCGCTCGCGCTTCCTCCCTTGTGTTGCCCTGTTCCTGCTAACTGTTCCGGTTTTCCCCTCTCAACAAAAGGAGACAATTTCGAAGTGATTGATGATCATCTCCTTTTTTCCTTTCATTAACTACTAACTACCCTAGAAAGCAGGCTTGCTGCTCTAACACCTGACCACGGATGGTCAGATGAAATAAAATAGATGAGGAGGGCTGGAGTCCATCAAAACGATTTATACAGAGGATTGTAAAGAAGAACAAATTGGATGCTTCAAGAAGTAATACTGGGCAATCAGAGAGTGGTGGTTTTGGTTATTTAGTAATTTATAAGTCAATGGCCTTAACTCTTGTTTGAGGATACTGAATTGTAGTCAAGGATGTATCTGAAGCTCCTGGACACTGTCATCAGTATTCCCATAAAATACATTCATTAATCTGCAAAACCTAGAGTGTGCTTATATTGATTGCCTGCTCTCTAATGTCTAGTCAAGACATTTTCACCAATTCATCTCTTATGCGTGCAGTGTTGCTTATGTATCATCCTCCCGAGGAGGATTTGCATTACGCTAGTGGGTGTTTGCACCTAAGATGAGACTCTGAAACAGTGGGGTTCATCGGTCTGGGGAATACTCTCACCTCCTGACAGTAATCTCTTTTGTATAATCAACAAAAATGCTCCTCTATAGAGAACAGGTGAGGAGCAATGTGGGCACCTCCCGCCGTGGTCTAAAAGGGGGTAGCTCTCCCCGTACGGTGTGGAGGGAGCGTAGAGGAACCAGCCTCATCGCTTGAGCACCTGAGAATACCTCTCCTAAAGTTCATACTTAGTGAAGAGATCTTTCATTAGATCTACATAGACATATTGTCACGTTCTTCTGGAAACTCAAAAGATGACTTGTGTTTCACAAGGATGTATCAGGAGCAGGCCCAATGCCTCGAACATTTGTCTTTGCCTAAATATGGGTTGAGCTCTTGAGACTCCATAATTTCTTGGAAAGAAAATTTCCAGGCTAGACTCTGATTTCAGGTCTTCTAGAAAGGAGTAACTTGTAGAGATGTTGTTTCTGTCCAACCAAATCTTATTTGTTGTATTGGCAAAGTGGTAAGGGAGAGTTTAGTGCTGGCAGACTTCAGTGTCTGCTTTCTTTCAGCTGGGTAATTAAGCTGTTTCTGCTCCTTCACCTTCACAACTGCAACTTTCTTATCTAGTATGGAAACATCTTTCTAGGGAGACAAATTACAAGGCATAGCGGGCTGCTTTTGATGCATTTAAGGAACATTTTCCTTCAGGCTTTCCATAGAGAGTGCTCTAGGGCCCTGTGTGTGCCATCCTGCCAGCTGAACCTTGTTAACGAGTCCACCGGTCTTTCTGATCAATGAGCACATTCTTTATGCACCTCGTTATCTCCCTCTGGGATGTAATGGAGATTGGGAAGGGGGAGGGGTGTTAGGTAAGCCTTCCCAGAGTGTTTCTAGAAAGATGAGGATGAATGTACTCATAAAAGACTTAATTTCATTTTCTCGCAATAACTCAAAATTCATACTCAATAAATGGTCTGTGCCTCTAGAATGATTTTAATGATAACACATGGCCTAATCAAGACCATCAATAATTAGTTTTTTTTGCATAAAGGCAAGGTATTTTAAACAGAGAGATTGCTAGGAACAGTCCCGGCAGAAGTCACACTGTGTCTGCCTAGGCTGTGGAAGAGCTTCCTGAGCTATTCATCGCTGCCCAGGGGCCACGCTTCGGGATCGGGAGCCCCCTCTGCCTCTTCCAGGGCACTGGCTACATTGCAAAGAGCATAAAAGCTTCCCTTCACTTTTTTTTTTTTTTTCCCCTCCCCTTGGTGATGCAGAGGAGTTGAAAGCTGAGTGAATATGAATGTGTCCAAGGGTGCATCCCCAAGCCTGGCGAGGCAGCTGGGCACAGAGGGCTGATTCACGGCAGCAGCCGCCCTGGCTCCGCTTTGTTGAAGTCCCTGGTGCCAATATGGAGGGGAGGACAGAGTATTTTCTGTGAGGCAGGAGGGGCTGGCTCAGGCTCCTTCCATTCTCCAGCTGCACCACATCAAACTTCTTAATGCACTAATAGAGATAGTCTAGCCACATGGCAGAAAAATGGGGGAAAATCCACATTTAAATCACTTACAGGCATGTCTTGCAGCTTTTTGCAACTTCCCTGAATCTCTTTGTCCCCAAACTCTCCTGTCTCTGTCCAAAATGACATGTCAGCTTTCCAGCCGGGCTTCCCCCCGTCCCACCCCCCTGGCATGTGGAGCATCCGTCCAAAACTGAAGAGCTGGAAGGAACCTCATGTAAATCTTTTGGGATGTGATGGTAAGAGAGGACCTGAACTAAAATGCTGTGTTACTGAAAAGAAAATATTTTCAGGTGAAAATAACTAAGTGATAATAACTAAGTGATACCCTTTTTCTTTGGCTTAATTTGTATGTTTTCTGGAGTAGGTCTGTATTTCTTTCATCTTCTGCTGTCTCCAGTTGTTTTTTCTTGTGCCCGTTATTTCCTGATCCTGCAAAAGCTTAAGCGCTTCCCCAGTGTCAGGTCCTGGGAGTAGTTTCTGCTTGTGGTCAGGCACGTGTGCCAGGGATTTTGGGGTCAGGGCTGCAGGTAGGGCTGTTTTGTCTTGCACCTTTGTTAGCCAGGCAGCTGACTCATGTTTCCAGGTGCCATTGTAGTGTCTGTAATGAGCAAATTGTCTTTGCAGTGCATTTACTTATGCACTCTGGCTGTTTATCCACATTATTTAGGAAGGGATGCACTTGAACATCTAAATTGCATGTTGTTTGTGCACAGCTTGGGTCACTTTTTTGTGAGTGTGACAAATTATAACCTTGGCACTACTCAGTCAATTACCTGGGGTTTTTGTTGGCTTCTTTTTTTTTTTTTTACATGATTGGGTGGTTGTGCACATAAGTGGGATACACGGTGTACCTAACTCTTAAGTTTAGAACATTATTGAAGTGTTAAATGAGAATCTGTTTCCAAGGGCATTCTTTGTAATTAGAAATTGAGCCAGGCTTTGGTGCAGGAAAGGACCAAGGCTCTCAGGAGGTCCTTTTAATGTCATCTTCAGGTTGACTCTGATGAACTTAATCCTTCTCCTGTTTGAATCTTCCTTATGGTTACCAACTAACTTGGCTTCCACATGGTGAACTGAAGGCATCTCTGACGAAAGGCCACAAATATCTGTTTGAATACTCTGCTTGGGGTGATGCTGTGCAGCTTCAGCCCAGGTGATTTTTCTTTTTTTGTAGTTGCTTTGCTACAGGGAATGGCGATGCTTTCTGGGGACTGTTCCATGGCGGGAGCCTCTTGGGTTGCAATTGGATTCAAAAGGGGAGTTGGTGGGAGCGCCACAGCGAGCTCCAGGCATCAGGGGCCTGGTAGTGATCTTGGAAAATGAGTAAGGTCTGTGGGGCTGACGGCCCGCCCAGCACGGGCCTGGTACAGCGTCCATCCCTGCTCCAACCTGTTCTCCCAAATCCACTGAGAGATGGAAAACGTTATGGATCATTTCTTTCTCCCCAGCATTTGTCATGTTGCAAGAACGCATGGAAAAATTTATCAAGGGGTGTTTGTATTCCTCAGCTGCCTTGTCCCTGGCTTAAATCTGGGTCACACTGCTGCAAGTATCTCTTGCTGCAGGTCAGCCTGCAGATGACTTGCTTTTCTTGTTGTTATTCAGTGATGGGGAACTGCAGAAAGTGTTAAGATACAGGTCAGTTATGGCCTGTTGAGGGAGGTTAAGGTCGCTGGTGGTTAGATGAAATGCTTTGGTATTCTTTTCTGATGCACTTCACTGTTTTTTTTTTTTTTTTTTTTTTTTTTTGTCTCTCTTTCTCAGTAGTTTGTCCATCTCTTTCTCGTTGTAAGTCTGGAGAAATTGTTGACTTCAAATATCTTGCAGTTTGGAGACTTCCTTTTGGCTGTTTTTGGAAAGTTGTGATATCTTGCTTCCTACTGATGCGACGGGAATATCTTGGCTTCACGGGTCTAATAGGTGCTAAGGTACTTGACAGGTTTCTCTTCTCCCTCTTAGGAGGAGAATTGAAATCCCATAAACAAATCAATCTCATTCAGGCCCTCTCTTCAGGGAACTGTTCATGAAAATTCAAGCACACCAATTCAGGCAAAATCCTCAAGTAAAACAAAGGAAAGCAAAGCCTTGCCCCAGCCAAAGGCACGAGTGCCTTTGTCTTTGCCTCTGTCTGTCCCACGCACAGGACCCACTGCCTGCCTCTGCTTGGTCTTCCCCAGCTCAGCTTAGCTCCCATTTCAGAAAATGTCTGATTCTTTTAAGATCCAGTAACTTCACAAGGCTGCTTGGCCATAGGCTTTGGAGGAATACACATGAATGAAGGCTCGTTGCACTCACACCTGCCACGCTGCCTTTGCCCGGTGGAAACTTTGATCCTTTCTTTTAGGCTGTATCTTGGGGTAGCTGTAGTGATTTTCTTTACTTTCATATCTTAGACTCTCATCTTCGCCGTTTAGATGTGTTGTTCTCTGTGTTTAGGGAAAAGTTAAGAGATCATGTATCCACGGAGAAGGAGTTACTTGGAAAGCTTTCACATTTGGGAGGGGGAAAGGACACCTGCTAATCTGCTGCCTTTAAAAAGAAGTGAGGAGATGATCATATAATTATTATTTTGAAAGTTAACTTCTCTATTTTTGTGAATTTGTCCTGCAAAGCCTTGCCTTCTGTTTTATAACTGAGCACAAACCATTCACACTCACTTTCCATATTGAAAGCACAAAAAAAATCCACTCTAAATTGTACTGATATTGGAAGTACAGTGTAAATTCATACTTTTCTGTGTAGACATATCCGTTGTTGTAATATCATTGTGGATGAGCGTGAACTCTGATGGCCGTTATTGTCAGGGCTTTTTTGACAAATGTAACTTTAAAAGTATTTCTAGAAGTTTTGTTCTTGTATTTTTGTTTTTGTTCTGTTTTGACAGTTGGTAAACATCACAGAAGATCCAGTAAAGAGACAGATGCTGACTTAGTGGGTACACAGTTTGAATGACAAACCAAGATCAACAGATCATTATTTTTCACAGCAAGCAGAGAAGAGCCGAGAGAAATGGTTGATTTTAGTGCCAACCTGTGCTGATAGTAGCTCTTGCATTCCAGAATGCTGCACAACAGGAGAAGCTCTCCTGCACTGTTTTGAGGTTTTGCTTTGTTTGATTGCGATTACATTTTTTACATTCAGGCCACTGCCAGTTTGCTCAAAGTACTGCCCTTAGAAAAAGGTGGCTGATAACATCATCGGCTTTAATTCCAGTCAGAAATAATAAGTTGTTGCATGTTGGTCAAATATCTATCTTAATTTTCTGCATTTCTACCAACTTTTGGGCTTTGTTCCCAGCTTCACTGAGGTGACGCTTAGAACAGATCAGTTAAGCGTAGACAACGTGGTCTTTTCACTCCCTTTTGGCATCCTTTGTTGTTGAACTAGCTTAACTCTAGACTAAATCTTGATGCAGGTCAAAGTACCCCGCTGCAGTTGCACATCACTTGATGTTTTCAGAAATCCCACTATGTCCTCAGCTGCTTAAGGAAAAAAGTAGGTGTTTCAGGACAAACTCATTCAAGTGCTTGTGGGGAGCAGCTCTGGGGACTTTGCCCAACGTTCCAGTGGTTCAAGGGTGTATCAGATGTTTTCTATTCACCATTTTGTTCATATATATGGATACAGTGGTAGTGTAGGTCAAAATTCTTTGTGATTGTTAAATGGATTAAATCAGTAACATGTGAAAATGCCAGATAATATTTATTTTACATTTCTGTGTTGGACTCTTGAGGTTTGAGTGGTAATTGGCTAGAGGGAACTACTTATTTCTATCTCATGTTCATCATTTGTTCATCTTCATCAAATATGTTCATATGAGTGTTTTTCACATCTCTTAGTCTGATTTTTCTCTTTGCCTTCACAGAGCTGTACAGCTGATGAAATGTACGCACTGTCTCAATTTTAAAACCAGTTTTTGACTTCCCTCTTCCAGGTAGGAACTGAAGAGTTTGCTCCAACTACTGCAGCTGAGTAGCTGGTAAGGTGAAAGCTCTTTGAAAGCATAGTCACAACCAGCCAGTAACTCACAGCCCAAAGCTTGATTCTGCCTGTAAATACTTGTACTTCAGGAACTGCTTTATTGCTCTCTTGGACAGCAAACAGCTTGGCTGTGAAGTTTTTTACCCAGTAAGGGCTGTTTTACCTGACTGCACTTGTGTTCTGCTCATAAATACTCCAGCCACTTGGGATTGCTGAAGTTTGGGACATTCTAATAAAACGAGACTGTACCATGGGACTTCATAAACTCAGCACGCTTCTCTGGAACCACTGCACTTCTAAACAGCTGCTGTTGATCTGCCCAGCACCTTTCCTGTCCTTGTCCTTGGAAGTTTTCTGTGTAAATGCTGTGACCAAGTAAGAAAATACTAGTATCGTCCGTGTCGCTGGAGCCAACCTGGACTGTACAGACCACTGGCAGTGCACCCACCACGGCTCCTCAAATGCTATGAACAGAGCAGTTGTACTGCCCAGACAGTAATTGCTGAAGTCATTTGCTTATGGTAAGCAAAAAAGATTGAGACTGATGTGTTATTTAAGAAAAAAATATGCAGAGGCCTGGCTTTCAAATACAGGCAATAAATCGTATTGGCAGGTGAGGGATTTGGGCCCGCAGATTGCCATGTTTGGTCCGTCAGATGATAATTGAATCAGTTAAATGGCAAGATAAACCTGAATGTTAGAGTGTGAAGATTCTGTCTCTGGCAAACAGTGCTCCTGACACCGCTGGAATATAAGGCATCTCTCGTGTAAGTGGTTTGCGTGCTGGTGGAGGCTGGCATCCGTGCGAATCCAATTGATGCTACAAAAGGTCACCATTTTTCCTCAGTCTCTTCTTGCTTTTATCCTTTGTAAGAAAATGACATTTAATTTAAACATTCTTAATATTTGGAATTAACCAGTAATTGCATGAGCTAGTTAGGTGTGAATGTTCAGCACCAATCCTTCCTGAAGTGAATGAGCAGTCACTCACCCTCTGTCTTCTGACCTTATGCCACTGTTCCTAGAAGATAATTTCTTCTAATAAATGGCTCCGAGGCAGAAAAATGTTTTTACTGTGGTCTTGATAATGTAAGTGGCCAGGAGCATGCAAGAGGATGGCCAGCCAGGATGATCTCTAGTCATTGCTGCTGAATCACTGCAGTCATTTTCAGAAAGGTCAGTTAAAACCCAGGAAAATGAATGAAAAAATTCATTTCTTATTGTAGTTTAGATGACAGATTGTTGAAGATGTTTTGAAGAAGCCGTAAATCTTGTACTGATACTTAAACCTTTGAACTGGATGGCTGGGTTACATCGATATAAATCAATGGCCCGTTGGATAAATCATAAACATCAGAAGCCTCAGAACTGGGAGGTGAAACTTCTGTGCAGCTCATGAACTGGGTGTGCTTACATCAAATCATCTCCAAAGTTAGAGACACGAGGTTACAGGCCAGCTGTGCCGTGACTCTAGCAGATGCATTGTTCGCTTTCAGTACAAAAAAAAAAAAAAATAAAAATGAATCCCTGCTGCTGCCCTTCCTCCTTCACCGAGATCAGCTGTCCCCGGGCTGAGCCGAGCCTCCTCCCTTTGCTTCTAAATCTGCTGTTTCTCTCTGCAGTAGCATCTCTGAGCAGCACTGCGTTTACTGAAAGTAAGGAATAAGCCAATGTGTTCTCAGTGTCTCAGATACCATGGTTTCAGGCAACGACAGGAGCAGGGCGTAAGGAAGGCTGTTTTGCTGGTACACGTGAGAGGAGAGTAGCTCTTGTCTGGCTGGACCTGTTTGTGAACCTCCACAGGGAATTTTCATGATAGATTGACAACCTGTGAAACCATGACGTTAGTATCAAATCATCCTTGTGACCTTCGTACATCTTTCCCACTACCTGCTGCTCAGATTTCAGCGTGGATCTAGCAGGCAGTGTTTCCTTAGGCTGCTAGGGTTGGAAATGACTTTCTACAAGTAATCGTGGTTCAAAAATTGCATGGTGTTTTGAGAGAGCACAGAATTTTTTTTTTAATAATGAAGAAAAACAATCTAGTATTTCAAAGGAGAAGTTGTTCTGTCACACCTGAAATACTATAGAGATGATGAAGCAAACTGGCCCTGGCTTTTGGAAGGAATTTTTTTTTATATTAAATATTGTAGGTTTGAAGATCAGAGGGGAGTCCTAATGCAAAATGAAGAGATGACTTCAAAATGGTGTGGTAGGAAGGAGATGTTTTCTAGTCTTTTGATTATGGTGCTGATCTGAATAAAAACACCCAAATCTATTTTGACGCGATGATTGGAAACAAAGCCAGCAGAGTTTCCAGAAATGTCAATCATACTCGATGGAAATTTATTTCCCTCTGTCATAAAATTGTACGACCCACTGAAATTAAAACCTTTTTTCATTTGATTTGCCGGTGTGTCAGATAGAAGCGCACATTTAGCTGAATTTCAAGCAATCTTTGTCTCTTTCAGTATTCAGCTTGAATTTCTTTAGTATTAAGATGCACTGACAGTTTCGCAGTAAATCCTCATTATAAATATGCATGCTAAAGAGCCTCAGCATGCACAGCTAGAGTCCTTACTCGCGTAGCATATTTGTTTTCTATTTTTTTTAACCTGCTCTGATTCAAATGTAACTCTGTTCTTCTTGCTGTTTAACTTGATTTCAAACAGTTCGAACAATATCGCCGAAGGCGCCTGTTGTAACGCAGAGTTGAAACCACGTCTGGAATTTGTTAGAGGAAAACCCAGCTCGGCGCCTGTGCTTTAAAGGCAAAAAGTAGAGTACTTCTTAAAAGTTTGCAGAAGTTTGCTGTAATCTCAGGTTAAGTAAAAGATGAGTAATTTTGAAGCAAGCTAGCAGCCGTGGTGAAGCGTTCACCTCTGGCAAGGTGATGTTGGTGTTCCTCAGCCTTCAAACTCCTGTGGCACTTCTGGGCCGCTGTTAGCGACGCTGATGTGGGAAATGTGGATAGAGGCCTATTTATACATAGCCCGATTCCAGATAAAACCATGGATCAAAACTAATTAGGTCTTGAGATGGGCTCTTGTTGAGGAGACACAATTCTGGTGAAAAGATACAAAATAAAGAGGGTTGGATCTGGTACTGTGCACTGAAGAGAGGGTCGTGCTGAGAAACAGCGCTGACGGCAGGAGAAGGGCAGACTTGAATTCTTCCTGCCGTAGTACTGCTGAGGAGGTGAGGATGATCTTTAAAGGTTTTCTCCAGATTAGCTGCGAAGAAAAGAGTTTTTCTAAGAAATGGCACCTCCTGCCATTCCTTAGGAATGACGGAAAAAGTTCTTCATGTGTGAATAGCAGTGTGTACAAATCAATGATCAGAAACGGGTTTTGCTCCCTCCAAGCTGTACGCCTTCCACTTCAATATTGTGCTTTACTAGATTTGCACTGGTGATGGACACCCTAAAATCCATTTTCCTCATTCCCCAGCAAGAGATTTCTTTCCTTCAGTAGCTTGTGCTTTTCTTTAGCTTTTATTGAACCTTCTCTTTAAGTGTTTTTGAATTCCTTAGCATGTTCTCCTCCCAGGACAAGACATGACTGGTAGGGACCAGCCAGATTACTGAATCCATTTCCCTATAACCGGTGAGGGAAGAGAGAAGTGGAAAGAAATCATTCTCCAAGTGTTCCCCATCTTGTGCTGTGAGGGAAGATCTGTTTTTCTGTGTAGGAGGGCGGTCATCAATATTTTCAGTACTGAAGACTTCAGTAACAATAATAGAAAGCACTGGTTTTCTACTGATTAATTTCCTCATATAGTGCTTATTTAGGGGGAAAAAAAAAAGTTCTTTTTCCAGACAGAATCAAACTATAAACACAGTAGCTGTGCTTTTGCACAGGTCAGGTGGGTGCCAAATAAGATGGCAATGAAATAACAAAGTGCTTTAAAAGAAATGAGTGCAGCTCCCAGTGAGACAGAACACAGCAAGGAGGAGAAATTGGTTGGGGAGCATCTAGAAAAATCTGAACGTATAAACAATTGAATGCAATAATGATCCTAAAGAATTGCTTATCGGCTTGGTGAGTTCTGGTGCTTTGTTCAGACAAGTTGTAAGCTGGAGAGGGAAATTGGGACATTAGGGAGAAGTAAATTGGCAATTCCTGTCAGAATAATAATGGGACAGATACCCCAATCTGTTTCTGAAGTACTTGGACAAACCCTCTCCCGGGTCCCGTCTTGGCTCATAAAAAGGCTTGCAGGGGTTCTCTGCTTGGTGTTGGGCAAGGGAAGTGCAGGTGGGGTTTTTAAAAGCACGTGTAGGAGACCCCTGCTTTATAATTTCTGGTGGCTCTTTATGGCTTTGCGGTTTTGTTTTTTTTTTTGTCCCAAATTTGTAATTGCAAGAAAATAAGTCTGATGCCATGAGCCAGGTCCTGAATAGCTCCAGGTCGCATGGCTCCGTTGAATTCACAGACTGCAGCAGCTTTTCTGCCATTCTTGCATGGAGAGGAACGTTGACAAGTTGCCTTAGTCCTCCACAGTATTTCAAGGGTTAATTCTTTTTGAAGTACTGCAGTGTTTAATGTTTGCTGGCATTTAATTGGAACACAGCCTATGAAATGGAAAAACAAGATAACAGAGGATTTCCTGAATCAGAATGTGCCTAGGTTGGGGAGAACTTAATTTCTATATTGGAAGTTGCCACTTTGACCCTAGAGCTGATGAATTAAGCTTTGCTTCTTGTTTATATTAGAATGAATCAGTTTCTAATTCTGTGGATTTTAAGTTTGATGCTTTTCAGGTGAAGGGGTTTGTTTTGTTGGGGGCGGTGTGTTTTTGTTTTGGTTTTTTAGAATAAGGAATTGTGGGGAAATACTCTGCCACGATTTCTTTCATGCCTTGTTCTGCTTCCATAATATTACTTTGAATCTAGTTTCTGTGCATTTGTAAATAAATACATTTTCACCTGCTCAAATACCTCAATATAAATTTTGATACGTGCTGCACTCAAGTTGAGAAGCATCACCAATACTCTTTTCTCCCAACCATTACCAAAGGTTACTCAAAGAGCAAAGGCATTATTCAATTTAGTGATTCAGAACCATTCAAGAGAAGGTGCGCTTGGTGCTTTTGAAATTGTCTGATGCTGCCTTTGCCTCCAGCCAAAGAAGAAAAGGATTTTGTTTTCCTGGCAAAGGGTGCTCTCGTCAGCTGTTACCCCTTTATTATTGACATTGTACCTTTGTATTACGCCTAGTTCAAGGATCATAAACTTCGTCAGGTTGATTACTCGCCAATTAATCTCAACTGGATTTCACTGTCTAATCGAGTTACTTGTATTCCTGTCGCACACTGCTGTATACCTCTCGAAAGACTTCCAGCTACCCTGGTGCTGGCGCCGTAACCCCTTATTCGGAGGGAGCTCTGCATGGCATTTTTAAATGTCAGAAATGACACATGGTTGTTTCAGCCCGGGCTGTCTTTGTCTCTGCGGCTGCCCAGTTACAGACCAGTCCGAGGTGATGGCTCCTCTGAGTTGTTACGTGTTGCTCATACACGGTACGGGGCAATTCTGTGCTATCAGTCACTAACTTCTGTTGTTAGCAAAAAAAGGAAGGGGGGTGGGGGAGAAGCAAGCTCTTACCCTAATTAATAGGCTCATGAAATTCGGGTGTGTGCCAGGTTGCCTATGTGGAAGATCCAGGTAACAGCAGAACTGCAAATATTTATTTTTTGTAAAGGATGAGTATATTTTAAATGCAACTTCAGAACTAACAGGTGAACGACTGGTATTGGAGTTCAGCAGAAATTAGCCTCACTTACAGGGTTTTCTGCTTACTGGTACTTCATGCAAATTGCTCTGAGAAGTTCACTGCAATTGGAAATCAAGGAGAATTATCCTTTCTGCTTTTTTTTAAATGAAAAATACATCAGCTTGTGCTTCCATCTTCATTTAAGTTCTGCTTCTGCTTTCTAGAGCAACTCTGCAGCTAAGCCTTTGGTCAATTTTTCTTCAGTTAATATCCTTAATTACATAGTAATTTCATCCTTGTCAGTCAGAAGGCTGTCATTAGACTTGAAGTCTCTTTAACAACCAGTGTGTCAGGATTTTTTTTTTCTTCACGTGCCACAAGACATTTGGGGGGCGGGGGGGGGGAAGACCTTTAAAAAATTTTTAACTATTTTCCTGTATAGGTATTTCAGCATCGTGCGGTGGCTGCGCAGCGCTGCAGGTTGCGAGTTAGGTAGGAATGAGTCCCTCTTGTTCGATGCTTTGTGAAGTCCAGCTGTGCGGTGCCGTTATCCGAGGGTAGATGGGAATACTGTTCAGTTGTTACTTTCCATAGAACAAAACTCCTTTGACTGTGTGAAAGCTTTCTGTAGTTGGTTGCCTGCCAGTCTTGTATGCCAGCAAATATTTTAGATTGAGTTATTCCATCGCTGAGTTTGGGTTCAGCACCCTGCTGTGCTCTGGCTGCGTGCTCCTCCCCGTCCCCTCAGACCCTGACTGCACCTCCCCACGTTGATGCTCCTCAAATTGCCAGCGTCAACCCTCCCTTTCTGCCGGGTTGTCCCATAGGTGACCAGGGCCAATTTAAACTTGGGCTGGTCCGTCTTTGGATTTGAAACAGGTCGTTTGTGCTCCACGGGGGTCTGTGTTTCCAGGTGCCCCAGTGAGCTGGTGAAGGACACGAGGGCTGTCCAGGCCAGCCCTGTGGAGAGCCTTAAGCTTACCCCAGACCTCTCCTCGCTTGCGACTTGGAGTCTGATCCTGAGCCTGGCTGGCTGCAGTGGCTAAACGTGCTCCGGGAAGGCTCACGAGTGGTGAGATCTCAGCTTTTTGAATAATTTAAAAGGCAGCTCATCTGTTTGTTTAGAGACCTCTCATAGTAGGTTCAAACTTGCTCATCTCCTTGCTACAGTGGTGTTTGGGTGGCTTAATGAATTATTCATGTCACTTGGTGTAGAGTCTTGATTTCCTCTTGAAGGTTACCAATACGAATAGTGCTGCCAATTGATACTGCTTAGCTTGGGAGCTGTGATGAGGCAAGAGCCTAAAATACATCTAGAAATTACAGAAGTACATTTTCACACCCTTGTGTCGTAAAAATATATTCAGGATTAAGTTAAAGAGGAGAAAGCTGAGGTAGCGATATACTACGGAGCAACACATGGTTTCAGGAAGAATTCCTGGAATTATACTATGCAAGTGTGTCACCGCTGTGAGCAGCTATGTTTCAGCGATACGTTTATTCTTGTTGCTGAAGACTTCAGGCCCTTAGTAAAAGAACAAATAAAGCAAAAAATGCTGTGAGTTTTCCCCCCAAATACCTCACACTATGTGTGCTCCCTTCCTTACCGCTTGGAATTTTATTTGTTATTTAGTGAAAGGTAAAGGCTTTAAGGACGCTGCTCAGTTTAGCTGGCAGGAGATGTTTAAGCTCGGTAGGCGGGTGTTAAGTCCTGGCAGTGGAGGCAACGTGTTGACCATCAGTCATGCAGTTGCGCGGGAAGAAGGACTTGCATCGGCGAGAGCTGGGTACGTAAATGTGCTTTGAGAGGCAGGGAACCTTGTAAGCAACCGGCCTGCTTAGTATGTCTGTTCCTGCCTGTCCGACTAATAGAATAAGAAAAGGTGGCAGGAAAATAATTGCATTCTCTTTACTAATGAAAGAGCTCTTCAAGTCACCGATAGTTTTACTGCCTTAATTACTTTGCAATGGCAATATTCGGTGCCTTTGATTTGAGTTTTGTAATAGCAGTTACATGGACTTATTAGTTCCTGGGTGAACCAGGCAATTTTTTATGCAATTACATTTGAAATGTATTTAAGTGCATAAGAAAAAGTACAGAAAAAAGAGGGAGGTGAGTAATTAGTGAGCAGGATGGGTGTGCTGGGGGGGGCAGGTTCCAAAGGAGGCCAGAGCTGGGTTTTCTGTTCCCGCTTCTTCCTCTTGTGGTTTCAGTCCTACGATGGCTTCAGCACCTTGAGGTCTTCTGAAAATATATCCATTTATTTAGCATTAGATTTTATGTAGGAAGGAAATCCCACTTGGGTTAATGGAAGAAAAGGACAGAAAAATAAATTTAACAACATTTTCAAACTTTGCTGTTTCAGACCCCTTCTGTATAGCTTGTAAAAGGTGGTTGTGAAACTCCTGTTCTTGTTTCTTGGCTGAATTCTCCAAATTCCAAGCTAAAACCAAAGGTGTGCGTTCAGTTTAACCAATACTTGTGCCTTGGCTAGCTTTACAGCTGTATGCAGAAAAACAATTTAAAATGAAGAACAAGTATTTTTAAGGGCCGTATAGTTTTAGTGGTCAGAAGTTTGTTCCAGTGGGCTCAGGGCTGCCGTCTCACCTTGTCCCTGGGACATCATCTCTGCCGCTGGAGAAGAGCATCCGGAGAGCCATGTCAGCCCTCCCCGTGCTGCTGCAGACAGCCGCAGTGGAGAAGCCCCCTCCTGGGGAGGGGTGGGCTGGGTGCCCTCCTGCGCTGGGGCGGCCCCGTCTTCGTCTGCTCGCGTGAACCCGGTGCCAGCGCAGGTTGACAGCCGTATCGCACGGCCTGGCACGCCTACCGCGCGCTTCAGAAGAGACACGCTCTCAGCTGGAGGACTCGCCTTCTCTGGCAGCTTCCCGCTGTGGAAGGAGCATCTGTCAGGCTCCACATTAATGTGGTTTAATAACATTCTTTCTGAGTTTGGCTCAATAGCACCTGTAAGACAAAAAGCATTTCGCACATCTGAAGCCCTATAAATCCCTGCGTGTGTACGTAACGCGTCTGGAGCTATCGGGTAGGTGATAACGTATGCTCTGCATTCAGGGCTGCAGAGCGTTAGCTGACATCTTTTTAACTGGATAGTGAAGCGAATTTGGGTTAACCACTAATTCTGAAGTGACTGGAATACTTCTGGTGACAGCACTTTTATTCTTCTCAGAGTAAAACATTCACTCCAAGTAATAACGTGCCATGACAGCACAAGAAGGAAGGGAAGGTGCAAGAACCGCAGCAATAACCCTGCAGTGAATATGTTGGCTGGTTTTTATTGCTGTAGCTCTTCCAGCATATTACTAGCCAGGCACGTTATCTAACTTGCATTAATTATATATGTATATATGGCTGCATATAGGTTAGTACAGTGTGTGTTCTGTGTAAACGTTTTTTGGTGTTCTGCTATTTGCAAACATGAACAATTTTTGGATCTAGCAGAGCATCTGTCAGGCTCCACATTAATGTGGTTTAATAACATTCTTTCTGAGTTTGGCTCAATAGCACCTGTAAGACAAAAAGCATTTCGCACATCTGAAGCCCTATAAATCCCTGCGTGTGTACGTAACGCGTCTGGAGCTATCGGGTAGGTGATAACGTATGCTCTGCATTCAGGGCTGCAGAGCGTTAGCTGACATCTTTTTAACTGGATAGTGAAGCGAATTTGGGTTAACCACTAATTCTGAAGTGACTGGAATACTTCTGGTGACAGCACTTTTATTCTTCTCAGAGTAAAACATTCACTCCAAGTAATAACATGCCATGACAGCACAAGAAGGAAGGGAAGGTGCAAGAACCGCAGCAATAACCCTGCAGTGAATATGTTGGCTGGTTTTTATTGCTGTAGCTCTTCCAGCATATTACTAGCCAGGCACGTTATCTAACTTGCATTAATTATATATGTATATATGGCTGCATATAGGTTAGTACAGTGTGTGTTCTGTGTAAACGTTTTTTGGTGTTCTGCTATTTGCAAACATGAACAATTTTTGGATCTAGCAGGCAATAATATATATAACCCAGAGAGAAGTCCACGCAAGGCAGTGCAAAGATTTGAGCCAGCAAATTTATAATCAGGATCTATAGGGTAGACAAAGATTGATGAATGAATTAACCATCTCACACTTTTGCATGCAAAATAAACAGGATGTTCAAAGGTGACAAAAGCATCCTTGTGTTTTGTGGGGGAAAGTTAACGTTTTCGTGTTGCTGGCTTTATCCTCAAGTGGTTTGTGTTGGTTAGAGAGAGAACAGCCATGCTGCTGCCGAGGTAAACACATGGCATCAGAACTAATTACCCTGTTACATTTAAAAGTCTGTGAAACAGGTCCAGATCCACAATTCCCTTAGATGAGCACTTGTTTGTTGAGTCGGGCCCTACATTTTTCCCTGATCATGTCAAAGGCTTCGGTCAATAGAGAAATGATCAACACTTTGGAGTAACGTCTTGGCAAGGGCGGAGTAGTCACAAACAGTTGTCAGACCAGGAGTTATATTGACACTGGACTTTGAATGCTTTTAAAATTCGAATATGTCTTTTGTGGCAAAATAAAAAAAAAAAAACAAAAAACCCCACAAAAAACCATTGCTTTTTAGACTAGTTACTCATTGACCCAAAATGTCAGTGGAGTGTAGAATTCTGATTTTAAATGTAAATTGTTGGGGTTTTACCCTTTTAGAGCTGCAAGACAGCACGGTGCAGAGCAGCTAGACATGTTCGGTTACCTTCCCCGGCGTAAGTCTGCCCGCCTGCAGAGAACTGAAATGGTTTGCCTCCTCTTGACACACCAAGCCCCTGTGTGTCCCGTAATTCATTGCTGAGAGTGAGTAGTGGTGCTGAGGGGGTGGTTGTTGGTGCTGTGGGGTACGCCTGCATCCATCCTGCACACCAGCAAAACCGCCTGGGATGATCTGTGCTGGGGTAAAGCCCGGTACTTGTTTATTATTCTAAGATCCCGGGTTGCGTAGTGTGTCTTCCCAGGCGATACCCTTCTGTCTTGCCTGGCTTGTAATTACAGATTCTCTCTGAAACTGTTTTCCCATCACGCGGGACGGCTTTTATTCAGCTGCATTTTGTTAAACTCTGTGCAGAACCCAGATACAGCCACGGTCTGTGCGTTTTCAGTCGTTTCTTATTTCTTTCTGTGGGTCTTGTGTATCATGCCAATAATGAAATGCTGGGTTCAAAATGAAAGGCAGTCATTCCAAAACATTTTTATTTTTAGATTCTCCTTTTCTTAGTCTTGGATGCTGTTTGCCGCTGCCCTCCTTCAGCGTGATTGCTTGCCAAGCCGTGTGAGGCAACCTAAAACTGACATCCAACCACAGCTTGAAATGTGCCTTGAAATCTGTTTTAATTAGATATGAGCCATAATAATTTAATTACAGATCCACCCACTAAATTGTCTGTTTTGAATTGTAGCAGCCACATTGTGTACAGAAACAAAAATGTTTGGAGTAGATACCTCACTGATTTCTATCAAGGGCATTCAAGCTCGCAATAAAGTACCAGAGTACTGTGATTGTTTAACCTCTAGCTTGCTAATTACCCACATTACTTGTAAAATCTGCCAAATTTATCTAGATATAAGTCAGCTCTGGCTTAACTGCTTGCTCCTGGGGGATGAGATGCCTGGTGCCTGTTGCACTGAGGAAGCACCTGAGTGCCTGGGCTGCTGGGAAGGAGGGTACGGCCAGCGATGGGTGACTGGAGCTTGAGAAATGTCTCGGTGCTTTGTGGACAGACCTTTCAATTAATTATTTCCCGTAAATTCGAGCTAAATCCGTGTCACACATTTAAGATGGAATTCCATCCTTCAGTGTAGATACCTAGAGGCTGTTGTTGGAGAGGAGTCGCTGCTGGGGAATGGGGTCTAGGTTGCTACTCAGGTGTCTGGTAATGGATTTGAGTTATTGCTGTTTAAATTTGCAATTGACAGACTGCTGGAGTAATTATTACATCTTTGTCCATATTTAATATGTAGAGTAGACCAAATTGTTTGGTAACCTGGGCTTGGTCAGTGACGTGTGGTGTAATACAGCAGGAGGGAGACCAAGGAGCGAAGGCCGTCACTGAAGAGGAGAGATGGAACCTGAAGGACCAGCAGCTGCAGAGGGAGGAGCAGACACATCAGCTAACAGAAACTTCGTGTGTGGTTCTGTTGCAAAACACCACTTGCAACCCTCAGATTGATTGAATCCGTCAGTCAATCTGTCTGTCTGTCTGCCATGGATACAAACAGGGGTTGGTAAAGTTACTGTGAGAGCAGTGGAATTGCCTTGGGGGAAAAGACCTGCAAATATGCCAAAGCTGCTGCATGAACCTACCTAAAATATGCAGTGCTGGTCAAACAGGAAATAATCATTTCATTCATTCTGAATTATCTAAAATAAGTCTTTAGGTACATTCTTGAGGGGCTTTGTGTATTTTAATTAGAATGCCTGAAGAAATCCTGCTGTAGAAAATATCGTGGTTGATAGGGCAAATTTTCTTTAGTTATTGTGGCTCCTGCCCGTCTTCTCATCAGCGTTATGGTGTAATGTTCCCTTTCTCTTCCCTAACATGCAGATTAAAGGTAATATTTAGATTTGGAGTGGTTTGTATCTTCACATTCACAGATGCATAATTTTTCAGTTTGGTGATTTCTACTTAGGTCTAATTCCTTGAGGTGTTTGATGGATAGTTTTTCCAAGATTGTTGGACAGTTATTTGAGGAAATCCTGTTAATGGGAATTCTTAGCAGTTAAAGATGGAAAGCTGTAAAATCTAAATTAATTCTGCTCTTGTTGTCAAGGGTATATAAATTCACATTTAAATCGGCAAAATGTCATTATGAAATCTGAGGGGTGGGAGCGTACCTACACGTGGGCAGGTCCTGGAAGGCAGCTGGTGTGCTGTAATAAGGCAGGGTATGAATGAAAACTTAGTAGTGTGTTCAGAAAACTTAAAAGCATAACACTGTTGGAAGTTCTCCCTAGAAGAGGGGCTGCGGGACTTGGAGGGAGAGCCCATCGGGGGGCAGTCGGGGAGGCTCCCCTTGCCCTTTGCTCTGTGCTAACGGCTGACACCAGTTCTGGATCATTGCCTTCCTCTGGAAGGTTTCTCATGAGCTTGAGGACAAGAGTCTGTATTCTTCTGGCTTTGGCTCTGCGGAGACTGTTCCAAAGGAAGACGCTTTCCCTTGTTTCAAATGGTAGTTATCAAGAAATAATTTGGCATTTGTATCATTGTTTTTATGAACAATTCTTATTAAAAGCTCGTTGCTAATCAGCAGGCACCACTGTGATTGAAGGCCTAATGTTTTAAGAATTAATTTGACCGTCATCTGGTGCAGGATTGGACCCAGCTGCTCATATCGGCTGCTGCTGAAGGGAAAGGCTGAGGGATAATGCTTGTCAGGTGCTTCTCTGTTTCCTTGGCTACAAGATTATTTAAATGCTATCTCTTTTATTGGCATTAATGAAAATCTTCTGGGATACACATCTTTGTATGATGTGCAGTGGTTTCGTGGGAATCATTGGCTGTGTTAAAACATTAGCTGTAGGGATGTAGTATTTTGGGTACCAATCTCATCACCTCTCCAAAAGGGTGCAAATGCTTTAGGAAGAGAGAAATATTAATAATGTGTATTTCTCCCTGTTAAATATCCTCAAATGGCATATTTTATTGTTTGACTCTTTCCTTCCATGACACTAGTATGGCACCAAATTTTTTTTTTCCTGAAAACTCAAGTATGTGTTTCTTAGCAAACACCTGTAATTAGGTCAGAATTTTATAAAAGGCTTTCTATTTGCATAGAATAGCATTAATTTTGCATTATTCTATCAAATGAAACACAGAGTAGGAACAAATAATTTATTCATGCAAAACCAAACCCGCATGAATCATTTATTTACCTCTTCTGGTAATTTCAGAAGCTCACTTTTTATGCATCAAGCTGCAAATTAATCAAAATATTCTAGGAGTTGATTTTGTCCAGGAAAAAAATAATAATGATGTAAATAGCTTCCCTTGTACAGAAAATCATCATGTGAACTTGGGCAAAATGTCCATACAGGTTTTAGTTGGTTGGTTTGTGTTTTGTTTTTTTAAAATTAAGTAAATATCTGAAAGAGCAGCTACAAGAGATAACAGCTTTCACTGTCTTAACCTTCATGAAATATTATTAGCGAAGAAGAATTTTGTGTTCAACCCTATCAAGTTAATCCACGAATTCAGAGCGACTCCCTTGAGTTCATTAAGAGTTTTCATCAGTGTAAATAAAACTAAACCTGATGTAAGGGCTTTAATCTGCAAATGCATGTAGAAGGCAATGAGAAATGCACTGACTTTCTTGAACTGTGCTCCATTTCCAGCATGAAAATTTAATGGAACGAATTCTGCTCCTGCAGAGCCCAGTGACAAACGACCCATTGAGTTCTAAAGGCGCAGCATTTGGCACCATTTAAAATGCACCCTTATGGGACAGCGTGGTTGTGAATTAGACGCTTTTTACCGAAGCACCTTTGGAGTTCAGGACTGCTTTTTGTATTTTGTTAGTTATTGATGTTTCAGTTAGAGCTGAAGGAGGCTGTGGCAGAGCAGGGAAGAAGAGCTGCGTGACCCTAGGCTGGTACGGTAACCTGCGTACTCCCTGGCTACGCTGATTCGGACGTGCTAAAGTACCAAATTCTGACCAGCGTTTTACAGAATTTTACATAGTGGCTGATGTCACGTTGATCTGTGAAATGTTTTAAAGGGCTCTGCTCTTCTCTTGCCCCCTTAAAGGGCCGATGTTCACGGTCAAGGTCGGCCGAGGCCTCGGCTGAGCCGGGCTCTGGAAGCACAAACACCCCACGATTTCTGCCCCCCCTCGAGGGGCCAGGACCCAAACAGCTTTAAACAAAGAAGTGACATACAGCTGGCATACGGTATTAAGGAAATGCATCATCATTGGTGCCAACATACGCTTAAGGAGAAAAGTATTCGTTGGAAATCGCGCTGGTGTAGTGGCTAGCTGCAGTGCTTTAAAATTAGCTAAACCCAAGTTTGCTATCAGTGCAGTTTCCAAAATCATTAAGAGTGTCAGAGTTTCCAAAATCATTAAGTGTGTCAGAAAAGTGAGTAATGATTAAGGTTTCAGGCTTTAAAGGATTACTAACGACTGCTATACTGACCATCTTCTCATTTACTTGTTTATTTTTCTCTTCTATATGGCTAGATGGACAGTTCGATTAAATTGATATGTCAATCAGAAGCATTGCTTTTCCTAATTCAATAAAGATGGGTTTACGTGTCAGTAATTAGTTTGCTTTGTAATTATGTGTTAACCAACGTTTCGTTGCAACGTTGCCCTTCCATGAGAACAGGAAATCTGCTGCAGAGGTTCCAGGGTGCCGGCCTGGCCTCTCTGCTGGAACAGTCCTGCCCTGAAAGTCTGCGTTGTGAGTTAATGATGAATAGGGCACCCTGAGATTCAGGAGGCTTGGTCTTCTATCTGCTAGTTGTTCTGTAAAGTATTTGCTGTCAATTAAAGGATGTAAGCAAGCGATTAATGAGCTGGCCTTAAAACTCGGCGAATTTGGGTTCAGTTCTAAGCTTCGCCCGACTTCCTGAGTGAGCGGGGCAGCTTGTGTGGCCTCAGATCGCCGTTTCTGAAAGCAGGTTTGGTGCTCCTCAGTCCGCTCTCCTCTCTTTAAAGCAGAAAAAGAGTGTGAGAAAGAATTCCTCTTGGTGAGAGCCTCCGTGTCTGCCAATAACAAGTTCAAAACCAGACTGGACAGGGTGCGGGGCAGCCTGCAGCTGGCCCTGCTTTGAGCCCGAGGGTTGGGCTAGGCAGTCTCCAGAGGTCATCCTCCCTCCCCGTCACAGTCATTCAGTGATGCTTGCAAATAATGAAGTGGAAGTGCCCAAGGAAGCGACGGAAAGATGCTAGGCTATGCTGTAATTGAGAATTACTCAAGGCTATCATTTTATCCTGTGCTAAAAGCTTCACAATTGCAGGAAGATTATCTTAACAAAGAAGAAAAGTAATTATTGTGCTGCCATTTCTTGCCACGGTAGTCAAGGGCCTGTCAGGATCTCCGTTACAACAAACGTGGTTATAAAGGCTAATCTAACCTTACATGACAGATACTTGCTTGGAATTAAAATCCCATAGAGCTGTTTTGTTTTGTATTCTGGTTAACTTTTTTTATTTTATTCTAGTGAATGGATAAGCTCTTGAGCCCTTCATTGATGTTTTTATATGAACGTAGTTGAGGCCACTTAAGCAAAACGCAACCCAGAATGATAGAAATTACAGAAGTTAGTGTTTGCTGGATGCTTCATAGCTCTGTTAGAAATAAGTTCTCCTAAAACGGTGTGTATTTATGTCGTGAGTCCCTGCCGTAATTGCCATTGCCATACTCCCTTCTCAGTGGTCTAGCAGACAAGCTGCATGCTAAATATGCGCGGTGATGGAAGACGTTCTTGCTCGCAGAGGAGGACATTCCTGGTACTGTGCAACTACTGTGTGGTGCAGTGTTTCCTTCTCCAGTCTGTCAGTTGAAGTGTCTCAATATTTAGGAAGTGTTAAACAAACCCCAACCATTTAAATTTATCTTGAAGATAGCTTCTGATCAAAAAAAAGTGTTCTATCCATAGCGTCCCACCCGATTTTGTGTGTTTATTAAAGGGTTCAGCGCGGCTGGCCCGACTCGTTGTTGGTTTAATCCCTTGATCTTTGTGAAGGTTCTAGACCAGGCGTGCAGGAAGAGAACCCGCGCTGGACGGAAGTATGGAGGCGCATGTTCACGCGGGAGGGGAAAGGCTGGGGAGCAGCAGGCGCTCGACACTCGGAGCAGGAGAGCCCAACCTACCTTTCACAACAGTTACGTGTTCTTTAAAACGTCGTGTCTGTTGGCCAGATGTGCTCTTCCGTCTCCTTTGTGAAGTGTTATTTTTTTAAGAACAATTTAATTTCAGCCCCTGTTGAATCTGGTTCTTTTCCAAATGTGCACAAAGTTCAGAAGTCTCTCGATGGATTGACACTTGCTAGTTGTTAGGTTTAAAGACTTTGCCCTGATACGAAGATCATGGCGTTTGTTAAAGATAATCCTGTACAGTCCAGGGGTTTTTAAATGGAAGCTTTTTTTCCTCACTGCTGTCAGCTGGCACCAGACGTTTGTGCTGTGAACTGGAATTTTAGTTCTGGAGGATGATGGAGGCTTGTGGATCTGGTGGCATCTGTGTTGCATTCCAGTATTCTAGGGTTCAGTGCAAAGTATTCCCGTTCTGTGCTTTGGCACACGGAGCAGTAAAGAACTATTTTATATGTTCTACAGTTTATCAGGCTTTTCTCATCTCTTTTTAGAGTTAGGACTGAGAACAGCTTCAGTAACAACATTTTCAACACTTCCCACTGCTGTTGGGTTTGAGGTGCTAAGCGAAGAGCCTTGAAGTGTGAGAGCATCTCCTGGCCAGCTGGGAGCCGCAAAGTGAGCGGAAGAGGAGTGGAGGGAAGTTGGTTGGATCACATCTCGGTCAGCCTGGAGGAGGGGTGCTCTGGGGCATTTTGGGGAGGGAGGGGCTGGTTCTTCTGGAGTAATGGAGCTGCTCCCTGGGCAGGGGACAGGACCACAGGGTTGCAGACTGAAGGTTAGGGAAATGGATTCCTATCTTGGCTTGGTATCTTACCGTGCCGTGAGGCCCATGGTGAATTTCTTCATTGCTTTCTGGCGTGGTTCCGTGAGTGAAAAATTGCAGTTGTATCCTTTTGGTGGGATATGCAAAAACTTGCAGTGTTTTCAGGGCTTATTGCACTCTGAAATGAGGCCGAGGGGGTTGGCGCACAATTCCCACCATGCCAGCTTCAGAGTTCTAGTAAACGTAGACGTTTTCTCCAAAAAAACCTGGGGTCTTTTGTGAACAGCTTCTCCTTACTTGTGTTGGAGCAGTACTGTCGTGGTCAGTAGGTTCGGCAGAGCGGGACATGGTGTGCTCGGTGCTGCCAGCCCCACTGGAGGCAGATGTCCTCTCTGAAGGGCTTTGCTCCTGGCAGGTGGGGGACGATGGGAGAAGAACAAAGGTTTCTTTAACATTCTCCACTAGGGTAATGGCAAAATCTTTTCCTTGCTCTGGTGTCCCAACTATTAGACCCTTGTACGTGGGTAATGCAAACAGTCTGATATTCTTTATGATGGTTAATTTGATTGGTAACAAAAGCACTTTTATGGGATCTTCACAAGGCCTAGTTTCAAGGGTAATTAAACATCTCATTATATCTGGTAATGTTGATTGCATTTTTAATTTTATTTGTACACTGACATTTGCTCTGGCTAAAAATAGTCTTTATAAATGGGACTGAAAGGGAGAACTAGGGATAGATAGGTACAAGCTTGTGAATTCTAAGTAAGGGAAGAGTGGAGATATCTGTCCCGGAAACAAGGCTTTCTGTAGTGATGGGCTTTCTGTTAACTTCAAAGTGTTGATGGTTCAAAAAGAGGTAAAAAAAAAAAAAAAAAAAGGACATTTTAAAATGATCCAAGCCACATGATGTTTATTTGGATTTAAATACAGTTAACACCTTGTTGGAGTAGAGGAGCTCAAAACCAGTAAATACACCATATTTAAATCCATCAATATGCCTTGAACTGGCACCAGCAGGCTCTTCTTCCTCCTTTGGAAAGGTGTTGTTTGTGGTGTTGAAGGCTTTAAAGTTTCACAAATATATGACTTAAGTCTTGCAGATCTTACAGGTGAGACAATGATTTCTGTTCCCATCTGTACACTTCTGTAGAAGAAAAAACAAGCTGAATTTCCAATGCTTGGTAGACTTGAATTTAAAAGCAAAAATTTTTGAATCATATTTAAGACCCACAAGGACAACATGAAACAGAAGAAAATGCAAGCTCAAAAATAGTTTATTTGCTTTCTGAATAATTAAAAAGTCAGCGTGAAGTACATGATGTCAGTCCTCAGCTTGTTGGCTATGCTAATTTATTCAATGTATTATAGTTGGCAATTAACGGTCTTCTAACAAATTTGCCAATGAAATATTCTTGCCTTTTATTAGTCATTTCTCTTAGTTTTCCTTGAAGACAAACATGGCAGTGCAGTTTTCACAAGTGCGCAGGTAATCCTCGTGAGGTTCAACCAGGAGTAGCTTGTTCCCTGGGATGGCTGGTGGACACAGCTTTTGAGAGGTGAGCACCGATAATTCACGGGGGGGACATTGCCTACGGCCCCTCCGTCACCCCGCCTGCTCAGCTGCAAACATTTCAATCACAGGCCTGTGCGGACGCTGGTGCTTATCCTTTCCATGAATGTTTACGCGGTCGCTGGACGCCTTCGGTTCATGATCTGGGGTGCGTGTTTGCCCCTGAGTCTGCTCTTGCTTTTGGAGAAGTTACCCGGTCTTTAACATATCCAGACATGAGGCGTTTTCAGATGGCACAGGTGGTACTTCTGACACGTGTTTTGTGGAGCGCCATTAACCTCTGCTGATACCTGGGGGCAAATGAAAGCCTCTGATAGGTGGGAACATTTTTTTTCTCTCGAAAGTCACCAACAATGAATTGGAAAATGAGAGCTGAAGCGGATTTCTTAATAAGGCAGCCTGCTGAAGTAACGGTAAGGTGGTTTTAATGATATCTTTTCCGCCTTGACTTGCAAAATGATTCATCATTTGCCAGAAATATTCCTGAAGATGTGCCTGTTAGATTAAGAATGTGGCTTGGAGCTGTATCAGCATACATGCTCCCAACCTCTCGAAAAAAAAATGGCACAATTTCTGACTCCTGTCGTCATCGGCGACCTTTGATCGTTGCGGTGGCAGGGCAAGAGCTACGCGTGGCTTCCCTTTGGAACAGTTCAACCTTGTGCATATATCAGGCACGCGGTTTAATAGCTTTATCTCAGCAATGTCTTGAAAGTATAATGAAAAATGACTTTTCTCTTGTTGCTGTTTGATAGCTTTGAAGCTTGCATTTTGAAGCTGTGTGGAATGTAATAGACTTTTCACTGGATGGACTTTAAGACGGGTCGTTCTTTCTCTGGGAAACGGAATTGCGTGGCTTTGCGTTAGTGCTGAGCAGCCCTAGCAGTCAGGGTCCCCCTCTTCTGAAGTGACAGAGTGAGAGGTGGTTTCATGAGAGCATGGGAATAATCTTAATTGACATAAATCATTTGGGGTATCGTCAACAGAACATTACTCCTAATCTGCTTTTTCTGTTTCGTTTAGGGATTTCTATTTCTTTTTAAGGCTTAATGCAAATCACACATAATTACAGATTTTGTAGGTGGAGGCTAGTCCTTTTGATACATTAAGCAGTGTCAGATTTACTCTTGCACATAATCCTTAGGCTCCCATCTATGGAACCGCGTGAAACAGACTTAGGGAACACATTCAAAATGAGTTTCAAAGTTCTTGCTCAACCACTTTCTAAACCGCAGTGTATTTCAGTTGTAACTGCGAGCACGGTTCTCGATGGTAAGGCTCGCTAAGCTTCTTAAATAACCCAATACTTAATGTGATTGTGTTAAAGAAAACCAGGAAAGTGATCAGCAGTTCAAGAAGCTGAAATATTTAACACGAGCTTTGTCTGTAGAAGTCAATTAAAACGTCACTGGGAGAAAGAAAAATGCCGCGCCGGAAGATTTATTATCTCAGCAAATCTAGTATTGGAAACATGAGCAGCTGATCGGCTATCAAAGGTGTCCAAAATGACAGTTAAAATGATTGAAACACAGATGAGTTAAGTAAGTTTTAGCCTACTAATTAACTGTAATGTCTTAACGCAAAATCTAAATAACGGAGGTTGTCAAAGATGTGACAGTGTCACCGGTAGAACCAGGCAGCTCTGGTTCAGTGGGGATTTCTGGAGAGCCAGTACTAAAAATGGGGTATCTTAGATGTTCAGTTATTTACAATCTTGTGTTCAGGATAAACTACACCCTTGAGTAGCTCCTGGGTATGTCTGTCTCTAACGCTCGTTCTTAGAGCTGCAACCTTGAAGCTGTTTAAAAAAAAAAAAAAAAAAAATTTTTTTTAAAAAATACTTTTTCTCCAATTCTGGAAACTGCATTAATATTAAATAGCAATTAAAAATCTTTGTATGTATGCAGAGGAACATCATGAAGACCATTTAGAGAACAAAAAACATCATCAAAAAGAGAATAGTGTACTTCGTTATCAGCAAGCTTGTTCGGTTACGGAATGAGATCTGTTGGCTTTGTGCCAAGGCACACAGCATCACTTATTGCGGTAATTCAGCCCCAAACCCAACAAGCTAATTGTGTACCTTGGGCCTTGCAATTCCTGGTTTTTAACGTGTTCTTTTTCGAATGGGAAACATGCTGCCTGGTAACGAGATCCTTTCCCGGCTTGTTCCTTAAACCGCCTAATGAAGGAGGGAGCGCATCATGCACATTCCTTACGAGGTGTTCCCTCTTCCACCTATGGATATTTAGACTGTATGTAAGTAAATAAATAGGTACGTCTGGCTGATAGTGTAGCATTTAAGGCTTTGATCTCGCAGCTAATTTATGGGGAAACAGTGGAACGATGTGTAACTAAAGGACTGATTGTTTTAATTGCTCTGCAGCGGTGATGCCTCAAGCTAGGGCTGGATAAATTCTGTCTCCCTCCAGTGTGTAAGAACTGTAGCAGTCACAGCAAGTTGCTTTCTCGCTGTTAGTGCAGCAAATTCTGCTTTTATTTCAGGGTTGCAAACACATACTTACGTATGTTACTTACTCGGGGTCTTAACTTACACCCGGATCTGTAGACTGTGCTTCCACCTGCATGTGTTACCTGACTGTTCAGACTTTGGTCATCCCATTTATTGCACGTGATACCTGAAAAACCTAACGCACAACCACTTTGTGGTGTTAACTAGAGAAAAAGTAGTTGCGTTCAGGGAGGAATTTTTGAGGAAATGGAGAAATTATGCTGCTTTTGTACAAATGTGTTGAACGACAATTTGTACCGTGCCAGTGCGAGGATAAAATTTAGGAAAGAAAAATCTTAAGTGCTCTGTACAACAAGTTAAGACTAATTTCTTACTCTGAATTGGAATAATGTACTTAATACTACATAAATATTTCTAACTAAATGAAAGATTTTATAGAGCATTAAAAATTTATAGCACATCAACTGCCTTAAAAATGCATTTCCTTTCTTTCTACTCCCGTGCGTTTTAGTCAGCTTGTCATTGCCAGTGACTGGTTTATTATGGCCCTCTCATTTCTGAGCAGTCATTACAAATGCCCTTAAGTTTAAGTGAATGCATTTGTGGTGGTTGCTGTGTGATGACTGTTTTACTCTGTAAATAGACTATAAATAATGTATGGAGAATTTATGAATTAATCTATAGTATATATCTCATACTCATAAATATTGCACAGTACCTTGCAGCCTCTTTATAACTTGCTGGTGGAGATCTTTAAGTGGAAGGTTTTTCATGCTGTTCTCTTGTATCAGGAATAAGTAGTTTTGATTTTCTGCAGTGCTATTTTCGTTCATCTTTCAGTACCGCACTTTGCAATGTGCAGTGCAAAATTGTCAAATGTGTATAATGGAGCAAGGGACGTGCCTTGCTTCACCTTTCTCTTTTGGAAGGGAGATAAATCATGAGTTTCATACCTGTGGAGCTATTTTTTCTTTCACCTGGGTCCTCTGAAGAATACACATTTTCCCCAGGCAGCTAATTATGGGGTGAGATGAATATGGTAGCAGATTGTAACCACAACTGAAGATCTCGGTAACTAGCTATTAAAACACTCCACGTGTCTGTTGAGTGCAGCGCAAAAACCTTCTGTTCGCTGAAAGTGAGACTTCGACGCAGTGGTGTATGTGAAGGAGTGCTGCAGGTAGGTTGGTGATACTTCAAAAAAACCCCCCCTAGCCAGTGTTTAGGCAGCCTCTGCCTCGGTTAATTTTCTCTTCAGTTAATTGGGCTAAGATAGTTGTAGACTGTAACCTTTTAGGAAGCAATGTAGGAGAAATCAGTGATCTCCAACATAAATCTCCATGCAACATTCAATGCAATATCTGCTGTGATAAGGCCCTGGTGTAAGTCACAGGTCTGCCGTGGTTTATAATCATTGCTGAGGTGCGCGTCGCTAGCCGGGCTGGAAACGGTTATTCAAATGCCCTGAAAGAAAACAGCAAGAAAATATTTCCCCTGCGATGGTTTCTGGTTTGCGTGATGCGATGCTGGTCCTGCTGTCTGTTCCGTTCCGGAGCTGAGGCGCAGCGCGGGAAGCGGTGCAGCAAGTTGAGGCTCAGATAGCTGGGGAAATAGGTGCGACACGTTCCTTCGCACGGGTGAGAAACCAAAGCAGAAAAATTAAAAGAGCTTTCTGAAAATTTGTGGAAGAGCCAAGAGTAGAATTTTAGTTTCCTGACACCTCGTCCTGTGCTTTGGCTAAAAGGTGAAGCTCCCACCCCGAATATTGCAATTAGAAGCTTTACCATTGAGTTCTTTTAATAGGACTTCCTTACCATACAGCTTTCGTAAGACTGTTTTGAGGAAAATACTGAATAAATATGCTCATAGAAATACATTCTGGTCCAAACTGAAGGAAAAGACCGGAATAATCCACTTCCTTGTCATTTGTGATGGTCAGTCCTGGTATGAATTACTTTGGTGTCACATCTTGGAAATACCTCGTTAGTCCCTTTCTGTGCTCGTCCCTCTGACAGCCATCAGTATTCCCCACCCCCCCCATATGTTCTGGATCACAGATCACCACGGCATTGCGTTCTGTACTTGTCTGTGACTACAGCCGCTGCTGCTGCTGGTAACGGTGATCTCGGATACCGTAGCGGGGAGTACCATGAAATTGCCCCTAAGTGAGCCCAGTTCTCCGAATGAGACCGGTACTTGTTCTGTATTCTTCTTTCTGCTCCAGAGGCTGACTCGCTGAAAGCAGCAGTGAAAAGTACGTGGTTTTTTACAGAATTGTGCGTTAGCGCTGATGCTCTGCGGTGATTTTATTTTCTGGTGAATTATTGTTAGAGAAATAGCAGGTAGACCTCAATTCCCTTCCTCTGCTGCGAATACGGTTGCTCTCTGGGTAGCTTCTGTGACTTCATGCTCACGTCTGAGAGTCAAATCCAAACTGTGTTTACAAATATGTAAAGGAAATTATTTATGCTGTATGAAAGTATTGCGTGTTGAGGTATGTCAGAAAAAAATAACTCATTTGAGGAATGTGGAAACAGCAAATATTTGAAATAAAGCGAGAAGGAACACAAGGTACGCTGACTTTCGCTGGGTGGGCACACTTTGTTAAGTTTTCTTCAGCTGATCTGCCAAGACAGAAGCTAGCACCAGAAAACATGTAGCTCTGCAAGAACACTTTTCCTTTGTTAGTATTTTCTCTTGCTCATCTCAGCACCGGTATAAAAAAATGAGTGATTTGGTGATATTCCCATGACGGATGGTTAGAGCTCATCGGATGTGTTTCTCCCACTCCATCTCTTCCTGACAACCCATGCTTTCCTATCTATTTCTTTTGTTGGCTGTGTAACCTCCAGCTCGGCGGGGCTTTCCTAATTCTTCACACTCCAGAGTTTGTCATCAGTCTGACGGTTCTTAGTTAGAAGATGCTTCACTTATCCCGCGTAGCAAAACCGCCGCACGCTCTGCAGGGACGCCGCCGCGCCGTTGGGAGCAGGGGTGGCGCGGGGAGGCTGCTGGGGGCATGGTGGGAGTGGGGACGGCTCCCCCCAGCACCCAGCAAGCGCGGGGGCTCTCCTCTGTGTCAGCACCACAAATAGGAGGGCATGAGGCAGGCTTTTCTGGGGGAGCCGTATACACGAGAACCGTAATGTGGTTGTCACTGTACATGTCACTGTACACGTCCATGTCACTCTTCCCATCATCACAGTAACGTACAGAATCCCTCCGGGGATGCATATTGGAGTAAGGGTATTGATGAGTGCAAGGTTACATATTCATGAGTATCCCTGTAAAGATTTATCGTGCCCTTGACTTACTCAGAAAGTTGTTGAACACCGAGCAAGGCACATATTAGTAACACCATTGCGGGGTTTGGGTTTTGGGGGTTTTTTACAGCACTGGTAACTAAGTCTCTTAGAAGGGATGTGGTTTGGTGATGGTGTTAGCAATGACTGTGTATTCAAGTCCATATCCTTCCAGTATAGAATGTCTTAAACATACAGAATGGTGGGGTTTTCTTCTGGTAGACAGTATAATCTTTTGAATTTGGGGCTTCTTTAAATCAAGCTCCTCATTCTGCAGTACCGCCTTCAATAGAGTGATTGTTCTTCCTACTCCTTTCAATTCCAACTGTAAAATTGATCTTTAAGGAGTGCTTTTCTCAGGGTGGTGAATTAACCATTAGTGCATAATGGAGGAAAATGCTTCTTGAAATACAGGGATTAATTTTTTTTTTTTTTAATGGCCATTAAGCAAGAAAAGGAAGTGCAAAAGGCAATTTTTGTGCCTTGGGAATGGATCTTCACTTCTGATCAAGTAGATGGCTTTTGGTAGGACCTATGCCTGTTGTCAGGAGACCCTTTTATTCTGGCTGTGCAAATAAACTGTGATGTGCTTTCGTGAGATTTGCACTAGGACTTGAGTAAATTTTCATATAAACGTAACTGAGGCAAATGTGTCTGTTTTGCTTTCAGCTTACTAAACAAATCCTTTGGTTGTTTGCAGAAAGCAGTAATTTTGCCTCCAGTGTGTCTGTTTACTAAGAAATAATAAACACTTCTGGGTAGGTTTATCTTGCCATACAATTCTCCAGGTGCCATTTTTTTCACATAATTGGGATCTTCTGGTATCTTTACTTAATTTGTAAAACCTTTCTATGTATGTATCCTGAAAAATAAGTGCCTGTCTACAAGTTCTCCAATGGACAGATTTAATCACCAGTGAAAAGCGGTAAGAAATGGCAAATCAGCTCTTGCTTTAACCAGACTGAGGAGGAGTGGGTGGGTACATCCAAGACAGAGTTTCCCTGCAAGCCCTTGAGTCTGGTGGTGCACAAAGATGAACGTAGCCGTACCGGACCCGCAGCTGTGCCGGTAGAAGGCAATACAGAGCAGTCGGTCTTCGCGCTGCAGAAGAAATGGGGGCAGCGGTGAATGACAGACAGGAGCCAGGGTCTGTTTTCAGCTCTGTGCCTACAAGACTTTTGGGAGAAGGATGGCTGGATAAATCCATAACCTCAAGCTAAACCACGGTTTTCCATTAATTCCTTCTATCGAGCGTTAAACTATATTTCCAGCCTACAAGGTAAAATCCATTTCGGCTTTTTGAAAAACTTTAAATAAATACTCTAAAAGTTGAACGTCTCCTTAGAGACCCACGGAGAATAGAAATCAGCAGTTCAATTTCAAATAATGTGTTAGCTTCTAGTTTTAAAATTCTTATTGATTCTAATTGAACTATAGCTATTTTCCAGAGTACAAGTCAAAACAGAGCCATCAACTCCATGTATTGACATTAGAGACAGGTTAAAATGGTAGAGTAGAAGATAGCGATTAGATAGAGAGCATGAACCTAGATTGCTGTCTTGAGGCTAAGAAATTTCAGAAATTCATCCACTGTTAGGAAAAGCTGGGGGCTTACAAGGGTCCATACGTACTGCATGAGAATTTATCCACTGGGATTAGAGCACGCAACTTTGGACATCGGCCAGTGTTGTGTATTTGGAAATCGGTCTGTTACTGGTCTATGAGAAAAATGACTGCTCAACCCTGAAACAACGTTTGATGAATCTCAAAGCACGTTGAGTAAAGAAAGAAAAAAAAAGTAAATCTTAGTCTAGAATTGATGAAATACTGCATTCTTTTTATTCTTTCTAAAACTTAACAATAGCGGTCCAAAGCCATGCTGTGTACGAGATAGCGTTTGGAGCAAAAGGTGTGTTGGGCTGTGCTCAGATGCCACTGTAGGATGTTATCAGAGCCACCTCAGTCGTGCAGAACGCTTTTGCGTAATAAACATTTTAGCTCTGCTGTTTCCATCGTGATTTTGTTGGCATCTTCAGAAGACAATCTTAGAGGAGAAACCTTTCAACAAGCTGCAGTCCAGAAGGAGGATAAATAGCTTCTCTCGTTCCCTGCTTGCTCTTCCAGTCTCCCTGTTGCCCTGCAGCTGGAGAAAGCTTGAAGGTTAGAATTAAAAAACAGGTGCGTGTTGAGTGAATGTGACTTGGGAAAGCAGCAAACAGGATGTTCTCAGGGTCTTTCCTGACCCCAGACTGAAGCAAAAGAAGCAATAAAACACAATTAAATCACGTATTGATTTGTGTATCGGAGAGGAGTTTTGTCTTGAGCGACAAGCATGATTTCAGACTCGTTCCTCTTGTAATTTAATGTAGACTAAGAGAGGCAGATGTTTTTATAAAATTCTGGCATTCTGTTTTTAATGCAATCATACTTCTAAAATGTTATTTCATTAAATGGAATGGTCATGAATAATTTAAAGAGACAGTATATCTCATTTTCTGGGAATGTAAGGAGAGGTTATTCATATCCTAGGCTTCTGTTAAAATAGGGTGAATTACTGTGTGGATGACGAATTCCAGACAGCCTGGAAGGCTGAAGGTGTCTCCGCATTTATAGAACAAATGCACCAACGCAGAGGGGTTCAAGCTTCCCCACAAGGTCCCGTCAGCGTCCCCAGGGGCGTTGCGGAGGAAAGCAGGGGGGAAAAAAAAAAGTCTTTAAGATGCCTGCTGAGAGGCAGCGGGAGCCCCTTGCCGTGCCGGGGTGCTCCGGTGCCTTTGAGATGGGGGTGCTCACCAAATGGGCTGAGCCCATCCTTTAATTTCACAGATGACAAGAGATCTGAAATTGCAGATTTTTCAGTTAGTCCTAATACAAAGCAATATGGTGCTTAAACTTATTTCCCTGTCTAATTAAGCAGCTCTTAGATCATCCATCACCAAGTGCTTGCTTTTAATAGCAGCAGTAGTTGATCAGCTGCCAAACAACTTGGGAAGAAAATGAACTGCCTGAGCTGCAAGAACTATTTCTGGAGGTGAAACCCAATACCAAACTCGATGCCAATTCCAGTGCTGAAATCACAAGACTTCTGCTGGCCTCAGCGCGTTTGGTGTCAGGCGGCAGGGTCTGGAGATGTTACAGGAAGGAATCGTGCTGGTGGGTGATTCCTGGCCATGCTCCTGTGCCTGGTGAGCGCTGGTGGTGGCTGCAAAACTGGAAACCCAGCCTGCAGTGGAACAGTGTTTGACTCTTTGGTGAAGGGTAGTTAATGGCCAGTCTGACGCTCTTTGTCCTGGGGTAACGTAGTGTTGAGTCCACAGGGTCCTGACTCCCACATAAACACGGCTGCACTGAAGCTGGACGTGGTGTTGGAAATGCATCCACCTAATCTGTGCTTTCCAGAGACAGATAAGACGTAAAGTAACTCCTTTTTCTTCTGATAAAGCTTTTGAAAAAAGTTATCTTGTTGTGGAGAGCTTTATACTGTATTGCTGAGGAAGAGGCAGTGCTAAGTTTAATAATTTTTTTTCCCAGTTACACAGAAATTTAAGCTACATGATCTTTCCTTGCTGCCAGACGGTTGTGAAGCTGGTGTTGGTCTGGTGACCGTCACCTAGTCAACGGTCACCTTCTCTGAAGGCGGCGATGCATCACTGATGTGATTCAGGTCATTGCAACAGAAGATGAGAGAATTACCCCGTTCAATATCAGAGTGCTAATAATGATTTGGAGAAATGTAGGGTGCTTGAATGAGGGCCTGGGGCTGGAAGGTAAGAGGTTTTTTATAATCGGAGGATCTAAAGGCATACAATTTTCCTAACTTTGAAGTTGTTTTGCCCCATGGTGTCTTGCCGTGCGTAGTAGGGAGGAAAACAGGGCGAGGTGTGGAGAATGCTGGGCTTTCCATTGCTGCAGATGAAATACTTCACGGATGTCGTACTGTTTGGCAATGTGAATGCTTTCCTGTCGGTGTGTTCCTTATCCGTCGCCCATTCATTTAACGAAGCCTACACATCGCCTTCTCTTTTTGAACTTGAGAGTTTGGACAAATTCAGCACCATCCATCTTTGGCCTTAGAAGATGAATTCCCAGGTGATAAAAGTTTTGCAGAACTAAACCGTGGTTCCCTTGGCCTAATCCAACCAGTAACACAATGAAGTGGTGGGCGGCTGTCTGTGAATGAAAGACCCCCGATGAAGAGGAGGCCGATGGACCAGGCTTCCCCGCAGCGTGACGTGCCCCGGGTGACTGCCAAGCTGCAGCCTCCAGCCTGCCCGGTCCTCCCTGGCGTCTCCACATCCCACTGTCGGGACTGAACCGGGCCGGCGCAACCGCCCCACACTGGCAGGGAAGGAGAGGTAGTGGAAGCATTCAAGGACAGGTTGGAGCTGGCAGGGAAGGAGAGGTAGTGGAAGTCCCATCCCTGGAAGCATTCAAGGACAGGTTGGATGGGGCTCTGAGCAACCTGATGTAGTTAGCAGTGTCCCTGCTCCCTGCAGGGGGGTTGGACTAGATGGCCTCTAGGGGTCCCTTCCAACCCAAAACATTCTATGATTCCCCTGTGCCCTGCTGCAGCGCAGCCCCCAGCCACCCCAGCCCTTTGCTCCGCAGCACGCACGGCGCTCTGCTTGGCAGGACGAAAAGCCCTGTTGGTAACGAGTGCCTCTCCTCCAGCCTGCATTTAGACCTCTCTTGCTTTGAAGGACAGCACTGTAATGAGGCTTAATGTGTTTACCCTGGGATGGGAGCGTTTGGTTTATGGTCTTTAAAATGAAGATTCTTTGAGGTATGCTTTTAATCCAACATCACTCTACTCCGGGGAGAGAAATCTAACATGATTTTACCACCAGACTTCTTGCTATTTAGCATACTATTTTCTGCGGCTCAGAGACTAAAAGCTGAAGGTGGCAGACAGAGAGATTGAAGCATATGGCATACCGCATAAAATACTATTTCAGGTTGGTCTGAAACAGATAGGACAGACAGCTGTCCTGGGATTCTAGCAATTGGAAATTCTATAAAAACCTTCCCTTTTAGAGGAATGTAAAATAAAAGTTGATGACACAGGAATTTCTTTGTGCATATTTTTATATATAGAATTCACACATGCAAATAACTTCTTGAATATAAAACAATGCATTACACTGGAACAGGTTGCCCAGAGAGGGGGTGGAGGCCCCATCCCTGGGAACATTCCAGGCCAGGTTGGCCGGGGCTGTGAGCAACCTGATGTGGTTCAAGGTGTCCCTGCTCCTGCAGGGGGGTTGGGCTGGGTGACCTCTGGGGGTCCCTTCCCACCCAAACCATTCTATGATTCTATGATTAGTAGGATATTTGCATGTCTTGGCGTTGGCCAAGAAGTGCTGGTGGTCTGCACTAGTCCAGAAATGGAATGGCATGGAAACACTGGAATTGAAACTATTTTTACTTCTTGAAAACTTTAGTGACTTTATAATTAAATTCTACACATTAAATTCTATCCATACTTATGTTTCTAATCATTCTTTATGAAACTTGATAATAGAAAAGTTTTCCATAACAGTATTGTTGAAAGTACAAAAAAGCCCCCCAAACCCAAGACATTGTTCCCTCTTCTGTTTTGATTTAAAAGTCACTCCTGTGTAGTCCGCAAGCTTTGTCTTTACTAAGTTATGTCAGGATATTTTTGCTGCAGGTGCTACTGGTTTGGGCTTCTGTGACTACTGCTTCGGCCTCTTATGTTTCTGAAATAAGAAGTAAGTAATTATCAGTTAACAGTTAATATTGACTAGTGCAAATCACAGCGCCTGTCTCTGAACTGAGCTGCGGTCTGTGTAGTGATGCTGTTGCTACAAATGCCACATCCCCAAGTGTTCAGCTTATCGTGTGTGATGGTAAATTATTCCACTTGCACAATTGCAGGTGCCTCCAGGGAGGAACAATGATAGGATGAGCGGCTGCTCGTACAGATAATACTGAAATCATGAAAAATACTAAATGCTTGGGATAAAATCTTGGTGCCTACTCTTTGAGATAAAACCAGCCAGTATAATGATGAGGCTATTCTTTTTCCTCGCAACCCATTTTTATTGTCAAAAAGGAAATGCAATAATGAAACCTAGATTCCACTTGTATTTATTTAGAACTGTTGCATTGTTGCCATCTTTTTTTCAAATGTTTTCTCTCTGCTTATTCAAGAACCCTTTTTCTCTGTGATCTGTAGAGTAACCTACTTGTGTTTCTCAGCTTCGTTAACTATGTTGCACTTAGGATCTTATGTAGGAAAATTATTCTCTTGTTTTATAGTTCAGCTTCTTCCCCGCTTTCTTTATACTTTATATGAATTGTAATTTACTGTGATCTAAAATATTTGCGGATTGCTATGTGTGAAAGATGCCATTCAAAATGACCGCTTCATTTGCGCTTTTATGAGGCTGATGCTGAAATTCAAGGTGGGGTTGGACGGGGCTTTGAGCAACCTGATCTGGTGGAAGATGGCCCTGCCCAGGGCAGGGGCTGGACTTAGATAATCTTTAAAGGACCCTGCCAACCCCAGCCTTGCTGTGATTTGGTGATTTAATGGCTGGGTCTGGATACGTTTCCGTCCCCGCGGCATCGGAGCCCGGCTCCAGACCCTTCGCTCCTCTCTGCAGCCGTGGATTCGCGCAGCACAACTTGGCTCTTTCTAGAATAACTGATCTTGCGTCGCTGCGTTGGCTTAGCGCATTGCAAAGAAGTCTGATCTCTGAATAGTCATAACTAACTGGAAACCTTGCAGTCTTTGATCCAGATCTCTCTCCATTTTAATTTGCAAGCACATTTTTGATGCAAAAGTTCTTTTTTTGCCCCTTTTTGATTAAATATACCTCTTTTCACTACTTCTTGCTGGTCTGCTCTATGTTGGAGGAAGATTAAGCCTCCAGTCTCCATCCTGATATTTAACCTTTACTTATTTCATGCTAATTCCATCAGCTTTAACAAAATTATCTTATTTTCCCCCATGCTGATAGACAGTGGAGGCACTTCAAATTATTAAAAAAAAAAAAAAAAAAAGAAAAAACTTACGACCTTCAATTAACTTTATTCTGCTAAATTTTACATTTAAATGATTCATGTATGCCACAGGATTTCACTTGCTATAGATGTGGAAACTGGCCCCTGTTACATGTATTTCTACGTCGACAAAGTGACTCGAATAGATAAAATAGAACTGAGATTCTCGGTGAGTCCCAAGGATATTGTGATGAAAGCACGCCTTGTTTCCTGGTTCATTTTCTGTAGGTGTAAATACTTTAAGAGTTTTATTACAAATATACGAGATTATTAAAAGATGGAAATCCTGCTGTTCAACCCGGCAGAGGAACATAAATGAGTGAATGTTTTGTGTAATATCAGAGGGAGATGGAATAGCAACGAAGAGCCAGAAAACCAGAATTGATGCATCTTACCAGTGGAATTGGTTCCTCCACTGAGATGGGAAGAGAGCATCGGGGAATTCAGTGCAGGGCTTGTCCATGGGCTGGCATGCAGGATCGACGAGTAATATTGTGCACCATTAACTTGAACAAAGAAACAACTTCTGTAGAAAAACATTGCTTTTTGTTAATTAAGCTGCTCTGTACCCTAGGAGTGGTGAATCGTCAGCTGCTCGTATTCCCCCAAGAATGCAGAGCTGTGTTTGATCTCTGGGGATGCTGGGGATAAAGGGCTGTTGGTTTTCCAGGGTCTGATTGTTTCAAGTAAAAATAAAAAGATTAAAAAAAAAATTGTGAATAGGCTCTGAAGTCAAACAGAGAAGTGAAGCAGTTGCGTTGCCTGTAGTATCCTTCTCTCGTAATGAGTAGGATTAAATTTACACAGACCCTTCTCTAGGCTTTCATTTTAATGATGGCCAGATGCTCTCAGCGTTACGAGCTTTGTTACGCCCAGCAGAGTCTAAAAACTTGCCATATGTATCGCGGGGTATTACGTACCTAGTTTTGATGATTGACTTTCAGCCATTTCTGGAGCTCATTTGCTTGTAGCTCAAGTCCGCCTTCGGCGTGTTGTAGACAATGCAGAAAACTTCAGAGCAAAAACCATTACAGTTGTAAACATTTAAATGCTTAGTTTCACAGTTCGCTGAGCTCAGGCAACCAGCTGCTCGTTTTCATCTGCCTTTGTCTTTTGTTCGGTATTTGCTCTGTATTGGGAGTGACTTTTGTATCGATTGCATCAGGTTGGGTGGAATTTTTACTTTAAATTCTAACTCAAAAGTTTAAGATGACTTCACTATTTTTTTTTTTTTTTAAATGTGATTCTTGTCAATTATACTGAATTATTTATAGAACAGTTCAGACTAAAAAGAATCCCCGGGGGGAATTGCTAGTGTTTTCAGCAGATTTCCAGTCTGCTGTTTCATTAAGCCACAGATCCCGTGGACAAACAAAAGGTGGCTGCTCCTTGCTTAGGAAGCCACATCTTCGACAAAGCTGTGCATTCATTCACCACGGCGTGCTTCACTGAGGCCCAAACTCGATGAGCCGGTGAGTGAATACCAAGTTCCTTATCTTCTTTTTCCTAGAGGCCTTTAATTGCTGAAAGTCAATCGATTTGCGCACAATTCTCACTTGATCTCACTTGATCTGAAAACAGATGTCTCGAGGACAGATGTCTCCTTCCCAAATAGCCTGGTCCTATAAGGCCATGAGCTAAAGAGAAGGTAATAAAATGTGTAACAAAAACCACTAATTCTCTATGAAACGTGCAGCAGGATTATATAAAAAAATACATTATGATTTTGTGAAAATGAGGTACTTCTATTAGATGCACCCAGCTTTAAGCAAAGCTCTTTCTCCTCCCCCCCGCCCCCCATGATCTCTCTGTTTTCAGATTGCTTTAATAACCATCGGGATGTAGCCATGTCTCTTAATTACAGTGGTTTTGCAGTTTTGAAGATCTGTGGAGCTCACGGGTCAACACAGCGCTCTTTCGAAATGTCAGTGCAGCGGAATTACAGAATCGGTCCGGTAATGCAGAGCGTATGCCCCTATCCATCACGGGTCACCTTTAAGGTGCAAAAGAAGGAGGCCTAAAGGACCTGTCAGTTGGTGCATCCCTTTAATTAGAAACTTATCCCCGCATCTGTTCCTGTGATGTGCCAAGCCTGACTCCCACACGTTAAACACAGTGCTGCGAGCGTAAGGTGCCTTTCCCCTGCGGATTTCTTGCATGGAAACAAATACCGCGTCGTCCTGATTCGCAGGCGCAGCAGGGGAGCCTGCCTGTTGTTGTGTACGCAGAGGATGGACGCCCTTAGAAAGGAAGCAGTGGTAGTGACACAAAACAAAATGTTTCTTCTCTTGGATAGTTTCTGATCTTTAGAACGCACAAACTTCCCATCACTGTTGGAAGAGCCAAAATGAGAAGGCACCAAGAATGGGGTGCGGATGCGAGACCTTGAAAAATGCCACGTAAACATCCTCGGAGGGGGTTGACAACAGAGTTTTGACTTTGCTTTGCAGGTAATAGATCCTGTCTGGTTTTGACTGTCCTGATTTCGGCTGGGATAGAGTTAATTTTCTTCATAGTAGCCAGCACAGTGCTGTGTTTTGGATTTAGTACTACAAGAATGTTGATAACTCACTGATGTTTTCAGCTGTTGCCAAGTAGTGCTCAGACTACTCAAGGACTTTTTGAGCTTCCCCTGCTCGGCCAGGGGCATAACAAGCTGGGAGTACAGCACAGCCAGGACAGCTGACCCCAACTGACCAAAGAGCTATTCCAGACCACAGAATGCCATGCTGGGGGGGGTCGGTCGGTCGCGGGCAGAGTGATCGCTGCTTGGGCCGGGCTGGGCATCGGTCAGCGGGTGGTGAGCAACTGCATTGTGCATCACTTGTTTTATATATTCTTCATATTCTCTTACCGTTGTTATTATTATCACTATTCTTCTTCTTCTCTCTTATTCAACTGTCTCTATCTCAACCCACGGGTCTTAATTTTTTTTTTCTTTTTTCCAATTCTCTCCCCCATCCCACTGAGCAGCTGTGTGGTGCTTAGTTGCCAGCCAGGTTAAACCATGACATGACCCATCCCATTTTGGCTTTACTGTTGGATTGTTATTAATGACAGAGCTGGGTTACTGGTCCCTTTAGCTGGCTGGGAAGACACTGGATGGGCACTGGGGTGAAGCCGACTGGGCAGCTCTTCTTGATGCTGGTGCAAGTGAAAGCACTGAGATCTGTAACGGGGAAGCTTTGCTCTAGCGTGTTTGCAGGACAGGAACTACATCCATTATAATGACTTTCTTCCGTGTGACCGAGTGGCGTATGCTATCCGTACACCGCCGTCTTCGCCGTCGTTCAGAACCTTGTAAGTAGCATCCAGGGAGCTCGCTGTGATCCCTTTGGAATTCGGTAAGCTTTGAAGCAGCTGCCTTCTGCTAACTGCTGATCTTCAAACCCTCGTCCTGTGACCAGCGGCGGCGTAGCTGGAGGGTTGCCTGGGCCTTCAAGGCCAAGGACAGGCGAGGGGCAGCACTTGGCGTTTGCGCATCGTACGGACCGTGTACGGGACGCCTGCGCATCCCTGTGCCGCGGCACTGCACGTGTATGGCGTGTTTGTGCCCTGAGGCTATGAATTGGTTTCTCCTTTGGCAAAACCCACTCGATTCTTTGTGGGTAGGCCATACAAATCCTTAACACATGAGAAGGTTTATTTGTTTCTGTTGCTACAATTGCGCGTGCTTTTTTTGTCAGTCCGCTAGCGGTGCTGTGAAGAGCACATTCACAGATAAAAGGGGAGGAAATAGGGCTTCTCCACTCAACTTTCAGTTAGGGTTTTGGGGGGGTTATGTAATGTTGGGGGCTGTGCAGCGCCGTATTCCCTTTATACCTCTCTTCTTTCAGACTCTTTTGAGCTCTGCACCACTTAAATATAACAGAGAGCGGCCAACTGCCCGCACAGCAGCGGGAGAGATGTGGAATTCAGGAGCACGTGCGAGGTTTTGTTGGGAGCCTGGCAGTTCTCCAGAACAGCGAGTGTGAGTCTTTCCCCCTTCGTGTTTGTTGGTAACTAAAAGAGCTTTGGCAGGAAAAGCCGAGCAACAGTAGTTCCAAACTGCCAACTGGTTAACTGTTATTTTATTGATCAGATAAAAAGTTCCAACAAATATGCAAAAAAAGCTTAAAGAAAACAGGACTAAGACAAAAATCCAACTTATTTGCTGCTGCATCCGTGTAAAGAAATTTAATTTGAAGTGGAATTTCTCACTTTCTTAAATAGTTGTAGCATCCCTTTTTTTTTTTTTTTTTAATGAAAAGGAGATAAATACCAACCTGGTGTCGGGGCAAAAAGGAAAAGTCTAAAGATGCTGCACACATCTGTGTGTCGGGAACTGCAGCATTTTGGGCAACCTTGGCTTCAGGACAACAGAGTGGGCAGGGGAGGGAAGGGAAGGCTGGGGGGCAGGGGAAGGAAGGGAAAGCTGGGGGGCAGGGGAGGGAAGGC
>NW_009260758.1:821027-829555 GCF_000687185.1 Egretta garzetta
CCTGCCTGGATGGGCGAGAGTTGGGGAGATGGTCCCGACAGCTGCTCAGAAAGCCAGCTCCTGCTCTCGCTAGAACTGCTGCCGTGAAAGCACACTCTGCAGTGCTGCTAGGAGAGCGCTCGAAGTTTTGCTGTTCAGGACTCCCAGTATGAATAAACCAGTCTGGTAATTAAAATGGGCTCCAACATGGGTATATTTGTGAGTTGATACATCTGCAGTTTGGAGCAGGAGCGTGCTTCTGGAATGAGTCTCTGTCCTCGCTGCCGCTCCGGTGGGTGTGCAGGGGGTGTCGGGAGCGAGTGGCCCGGCGTCTTTCAGATGGAGCTGGACGGGACCTGTGCTCCAGGAGCACGGCTCGTGTGCTGTAAGCACTTAGGGCCACTCAGTCTGCAGGTCGAAGGTAGCACTGTTTGAAGGCAAATCCCTTTGAAATGGGTGCGTTACGGATGGCAGGGCCTCAGCACTGACCGTACCGCTCTACAAATCTCCTCCTGGTCTGTGCTGCTGGCTCCTATAGCCGATAGCCAGTGGTGTGCAGGGGTGGACTGACCGTTCTTCTCTCCGGAGCACCCAGGCTTTGCAAGGGCAGAGCCTGAAGGCAGATGCACTTTAGATGATCAGGAGTACTTGAAGTCAAAGCCAGCTCTGCCAGCATGGTTTGGGGCTGGGGTGGGAGGGTTGTGCTGAGGCTGTGGCCCTGCCTCTCGTCTGCTGGCCCCCAAAGGCTGCCCTGCAGGAGGGGAGCTTTGCTGGGATCTCACTGCATGCTCTACAGCTTCTGTCCTGGGCAGTACATAGAAACAGCCTGATACTGCGCACCAAGTCAATGATCTCCAAAGAACTTTCTTGACTAACGTCCTATTTGTGTGTCAATATCCCTCTGCAACCTCCTCCTTTTTCCCCGAGATTCTCAATTACTTGGGCTGTGCCTTGAAATCTTTTTCGTAAATTATAGTCACACACAAAACCAAGTTAAGAGAAGGATCCTCAGAGTTCGTTTGTTGTCACTGTAAACTAAGAACAGAGCGATGCAGCAATCGGATCAGATCAAAAACGCTTGTCTCTGTTTTGGATTAGAGATAATCAGACCAACGTGAAGAATATAAATCGTCATAATATGAGCAGAGATCCTCAGGAGGTGGCTGTCGGTTCGATAGTAAACCACAGCCAAGTAACGTTACCGCGTGGTGCAAAACTCGTGTAAAAATACATGATTGCTAGAGCTTGTTTTCACCAGTCCTTTCACATTTCCTATCGTCAGGATTAAAAATAAACTTGAATATTTTCTGACTGATACCATCCTTGTTCTCCTAAACAAGATGAGTTGTTACCTTCCTATTTTGGAAAGAGGCCATAAGGCAGTAGCTGTTTTCTGGATTCCTCATCTTGAATCAGGAGTGCTACTTCAATATTTTTCATTATGAAACCTGTTTAGGTACACATATAGACTGCTACATGTTGTGCAGGCCTCCTTTGTTTTTATATTTAAATATTTTGAAAAGAAATGTAATTTGGAAGTGGTGAGTCCATTTAATCAATGCTCTTTCAGGTAGCTGAAGTTGTGTGTAAAGCGAGTATAATGTTAAGTTCTTCACTTAGTGAAGTTTATTTTTTTCCCTACGGTAAATCTACAATAATATTGCTTCCTATTATTAAGCTTTAAAAAAAGCCTCAAACCCCTGGTAATTGGTTGAAAGGTAGCAGGAAATTAATTAGGCTGCCACGGACCACTTCCCCTTGTCATTTGTATCGCTCATATGAACAACTGAGGATGAGGTGCCTCGTATCATAACGCTCTTTCACCTCTGTTACTTAATTCATACCTTTCTTGGCTGCAAAACTCTGTGTGGAATAGTAAATAATATGATAAGGATATGCAGATAGAGTGATGGAAGCAAACAGATGAAGTAAATGATAGCATCATGGTGCAAGGTCATGTCTCTGAGGTGTAAGATAATGTGGAAAGATCTGAAAGACAAAAGAATTTGGAGGCTGAAGGAGAGAGAAGGCATCAGCCCTTGCTAATTTACAGACTTGGAGCATGGGGACAGAAAGCTGGGGTGGATATATTTGTCCTGTGACGTTGAAAGGAGGTGGGACACGTGCTCACCCGGGGAGATGGAAGGTGGGCAAAAAAACCACCCTGTAGAGCAGGTGGTGGTGAATGTGGAGCAGAGCTTGCAGGACCCCAGCTGGCGTAGTCCCCGAGGACGGTATTCTCAAGCCGAGTCTTTAAGAGTGATTTAAGGACAAAGCTACGGGTCTGCAGATGGTGCTGGAAAGCAGCATGAGAGAGAAAGCACAAAGGTACCTCTGGTAAAGGAAATGAAAGCGTTCCTTTTCTGTAGGCATTTTGGGATTTGATTTCCCCCCTTATTCTGAATTCCAGCAGACTCAAAAAACAGTAGTCCCAGCAGACTTGCTGGCATCTCTCCAAAACGAAAGCACAAGTCTTATACCGTGCTATAGTATTAAGTATTTGAGATAAGGGTGGCTTGACAGCTGGCAGGGTTCCTGCTCAGCCTATCTGAATGATAATTCTGGGGCATATCATTATAGCTACCTTTTAATGAGTTTCATGAAGGTGTAGGCTTATTTCATCTCATACTGGGCTCTTCTGAACTATTACTCTTCATGCAACTTCTCTAAATTGCTAATGATATTTTTTCTCTAGCACAGGAATGTCAGTGAACTAATTATTCAAAACAATGTGGTTAGGAATATTTTGAGGGGCAAAATGTATATTCTGCAGGGCGACAAGAAATACCACATCTCACTTTGGCTCCATGGAACTGATGACTAGTCAGAATTTTTTATTAATTTGGGTACTAAATGTTGCAGGAATCTGACACAGAAGTGAAGCTGTACGTTGTAATAATCGGAAGGTGGGTGTATGTATTGGGTCTTCTAGAGACGAGGCTAGGCTGTATCTTCAGAACAAACACGTGAAATCTTAGATGCCTGAGGATTTTGATTTTATTTTTCCCTTTCCCATGCTGTCGGCTGCAAAGTACGCGTTGTTGCAGCTGTTGCCATAGGTTATGAAAGGTAAAACCTTTGTTTTCCTTGCACAACAGGTGAGACCCGGGAAGATTTCCCTCTTGCTGCAGGTTAATTAAAGGACCGGGCTTCACGCGGCGACACAAACGCACGGGTGTGCTTCAGGTTTGCGAGCTGACGGGGCTGCGCTCCCTCCGGGTGGGCAGGGCAGCGGCGCCGGCTGGCTCCCGAAAACCCCGGTCCCTGTGCGCGGCCGCGTGTGTCACGGCGTGCTGGCAGAGCCTGCGTCCTGGGGGTTTGGGATGCGGCCAGTCAGGCAGTGGCTCATTGCAGAGGGTTCAGGGACTAAAATCAAGCGATAGCCTGAAACTTGTTAAGGATACAGAAATGTGGGTAGGCTCTGCCTGCTCCACGTGTCACTGAGGGCAGGGGCTGCTCAGCCCAGAGCCGTTCCCCAGCCCCAGCTTCGGTGTAAAGCTTGGATTCATGCCGGGAAGAGCTTCTGCCATTAACAGCTGCGGGGATTGCCCTGCTTTCCCCTCGCTTTCTCTGTTTTTCATTGCTTCTCCTCTTGGCTATGGCTTGGGGAAAGATTTTTGGCAGGTCGGGTCAGAGCCCCGTTGTGGGGCAGCCCCCAATGACAGCTCGGTGCCAGGCGTTGGGGTCCCACCTCGATGCAGCCACGGCTTGTCAGGAGGGGCTTCGTATCCACCTGAGCAGTGGTTTGGTTGTGTCAAGGTCTCCTATTGTTTTTCCAGCTCTTACTATAATCCCACAGTGGATTTTAAGCCTTTTCAGGAGTGGTATGTAATATTCAGTATTTATGAATATTTGTAAGAGCCCCCAGTTCCAAAGGGCTGGTTTTCTTCGGCAGATGATCTTCTGCTGGGATAGGTCTGGATGAATTCCGCGGTGTTATTTCTGACTTTAAAATGTCTGGAAAAATTGAGGCCAACATATGCTGGGATTTGCACTTTTTTCCTGCTTGGATTATTGCTTCACTAGACTAAGAAATTAATATCTATAAATCCTTTTCTTTCATGAAGAGCAATGTGCAGAATACCTCTGGTACAGATGGGGAATGAAGGAGGAGGTGAATTATTGAAGTCCTAATAGATTTTGCTGTTGTAGTTATCTTTTTTAAAAAAACAGTTTCATAAAAAAACCGTTTTCTCCAGGATTAATCACCACTCATCTTTAAATGGGGCTTGAAAGGGAGATAATCCTGTTCGAGTCCCAAGGCAATAATACCGTGGACCCTAAAATGCAAAATGTAGTGGGACTTTCAGAAATACGCTCGTAGTGATTGACTTGTATGAACAAGACGTGCTTGCTTAGGCTCAGAAAGAATTTGCCTTGCCGCTGGAAGCTCGTTTTCTTTGTGGTAGGTCATGCTTCTGCTAGGTTTTTATGAGAGAGATTGCGTTACTTCAGGCAAAAGTGTTCCGGTGACTCGCCGGCACCTTTCCAGTGATTTTTGAAACCTGGGATCTTGAATTGGCTTTGAAAAAGGAATCTGAGCAATTACCTAGAAGCTGAAAAACTTCTTTTACAGAATGTTGGCGAATAACTGCTCTTACCAGGACCCTTGTTCCTGCAGCTTTTTAGGAAGACAAATGCTGAAATGGAAATGAAGCCTCTGCTCCTAACGAAGGCTTCGCTGCCTCAGCTGGGGCGCTTCTCCGCTCCCTCTGATCTCAGCTGAGCTGGCAGAGAATTCCCAACGTGTTTGTGCAGAAGGGCCTGGTCAGTAAACGTGGCTCTTGCCTTCCCCTCTCTTCCTTGGCTCTGCTCCATCACCAGGTCACACCAGCTGTCTGGGGTCTCTTTTGAGCTGCCTGAGTCTGAATGAGTTCTTTTACCTGCCTCTCCTATTCTTTTTCTGGTTTTCTCCTACATATGCTCACTGTTCACTTTAACTTCTTTTTCCGACTCATCTTTTCCTTTGCTGTATGTCATTCGTGGGGAAAAAAACCAAAAAACCGTGAGGGAAGAGCACCCTCCCGGAGCTCTGTGATCATCCCAGCGTCGTCTGGCGCTGAGCTTTGCAGCCTGTTCCAGAAGAAACGGATCTGTGGTCTTACAGGCTCCCGCCTTGAAGTTCATAGCTACGTGTTTGCGAGGAGAGGTGTTCTGAAAGCAGACTGGGCCGTGTGAGGCTGCTGCCTTAAAAAATCAGAAAAAACATAAGGGAGAGGCTACGGTGCATGCACAGATCAGCGTCAGTTTGCTGGGTGGGTCTGATGTGTCTGGGACCCATCCGGTAAAATTACCCAGGCTGGTTTCTGGATGACTTTCAGCCCTGATACCCTGCTGTGGGAGGTGCTTTGGCTTCCCCGGGCTCTGTCCCTTTGCAGAATGCGCTGCTAACCCCTGAGTGTCTTGCAGTGTTCTGCAAGAAACTAGTTCAGTGATTGGAGCACCAAGTGATCCGTGATCCGTGGATGCTGCTGCTAGGGGTGTGAATGCAAATTGTTTTATTTGATTGGACTATGCTTCACGTCTCAGTAACTGGCTTTTTCTTCCCAATAAATTAGAAACTGCAATATTAAGCATATTGGTTGCATATTCTGCTATATCAAAGTTCCCTTTTTATAAAAAAAAATGTATTTAAATTAAAACTTCATTTATTTGGGCTTTAAAATAACTATTGTATACTTTGGTTATCATCATTTAAATGAATTTTGTATATGAAATAAGATTCTTACAAAAAGATATCTCCTAAAACGAATTGGTGTGTGTGCCAAGCTGAACTTGGGTGAATGGGAATGTGGATGGGAACCCGAGCTGGGGAGGTGTGAAGTTGTTCTTGGACTTCACTGACACACCAGAGGGAAGACTTGACCTTGTGTTCGGAAGTGCTGCATTGCTAACTTCAGCAATGTCTCCTTAGATACTCAGGTAATGCACTTTTATCTTACAGCTGACTATTACAACCCCTTCTATTTTTTTTACACCTTGAAGAGCCCTTCTGCCAGTTGGGGTCGTGGGGGATACCCCAGCACGCGGTGCCTACAGCTCATCTCTGCCCCTGCCTCGCGCGCAGTCTTCGCAGCTCCTGCCCACCGCCTCTGCTCGTGATGGCTGTGCGAGAGGGTGAGCTCTGCATCCTCCTCCTCCTCCTCCTCGCCACCCTTGCTGGTCGCAGGACCCCACTCCTGACTCCATCCCGAGTGAAAATGCTTGCGCCACACACGTGTCCCGGTCATGCTCTCTTAGCACTTGGTTCATTTCTCCAGCAGTCATGTGGGCTCCAGAATACTGGACCACTAAACCAGCATGTCTTGTCCAAAGTCTTGCTGCTCCGTTATGAAGCTTTTTAATATTATTTTGTTTTCCTTACCTTAAACCTACAAAGGCTCATTAAATGCAAAATAACGTTTAGCGGCAGCAAGGGGGTATACCAGGCATCCAAAAACTGTACAATTTCTCAGTTGGAGGACAAATTTTCCAAATGATTACAATCCATGCTAGTCAGTTTTATTCCCAATTACTGCCAAAAAAATCTATTTATAGGCTGGTTGCTCCCAATCAAGGAAGAGATGAAATGTCAGAGAATGTAAAGAGCGGAGGAGAACAGTTGAGGTACCCTGATAATTAATGCCTGAAGGGAAAGCAATTCACTTTGCATGGTATTCTCATTCAGTCAACTGCATTTCAAGAAATTTAACAAGTATGTGTACTAGATACTGATTGCAACTACGAAGCAGAAGCAAATGTCATTTTGTGGTTGCTTTTTTTTTTTTTTTTAAAAAAGCAAGATTGTACAAAGATTGTCCCATGTAAGTTCAGGGTCTTATTACAATTTATGTCTTGTGAAAATACCATAGAAGGTTTGGTATCACGGAGACTGCTCAGCTGGTTAGCGTAAGCTTTAAGGTATTGACTGTGAAAAAGAACATGGCACGAGGTTTCTACAGATAAAAGCACACAAAATAAGGAAATGCAATTGCTCGTACACCAAAAGCAATGTTGACTTGGCGGTGCTGAACACGGTGTGTATTTTGTATTCTGCACAACTGCCGATGTGAGCTACAGTATGCCGAGGCGTATTTAACTGGAGAAAAATGGAAAAAGTACTGGTGCTGGTGCCTCCATGGTTGTGCTTTCTGCCCTTCTGGGGGGTTCTCTTGGCACCAGTAAGCTTCCCGACCGTATCTGTTTGCTTATTTACGAGAAATGGGGAAGGTCTGTGCCACTTCTCTTACCCCAGTTAGATTCACTCTCTTTTATTCGAAGCTAATTAGTCATTTGCATTCCCCGAAGCCTGGAGATAGTTCTGCAGAACCTCAGTTTGCAGGATACCACCTTATCTGTTCACGTTGTCCTGAGAGCGTTTTTCCCATAGCAACCCCCACCCCCGAGTTTGAATAAAAATACCTTACTTGAGCTAAGCAAGTGGTATTTCCCATTTATATTCAACACAAAGTTTCATTTAGATGTTCAAAAGTGATTCAGGGCAGATTGGAACTGTGTCAGCTTGACTGCAGGGAGCAGCAGGGTGTTACCGTATTGTCCCGACAGCAGCTCAGTGAAAGAAGGGCAACCTGCACCCTGGTTCGCTTGCTGGTTTTCTTTCTCTGCATTAAAAAAAAACCAACAAAAAACAAAAAAAACCAAACAAAAAAAAAAACCCCACCACCCAAAACAAAAAACCAAACAAAAACCCCAAGCCCCCCACCCTACCCCATGGTCCTTCTTGTCTCCAGAAGCAGATTGCTCCCGTGTCTCCGGCGGCAGATGCACTGCATTAAGCCCTTAGGCTTTCTCCTGCCCGCTGCCTTCAGGGAGGGCTGCGGAGGTCCCGCTGGGAGTAACGAGGCCGTAGTCCTCCTGTCTGTCCTGCCTGGCTGAGGACAGGGTGGGACTTCTGTAAGCCATGGAAAAGATGGGAGAAATTTTTTTTTCAGCACTTACTGCAGCAGCTCTGTGATACCCTGGGCTCCTGAAACCAGGGCTGGGCGCTGGTGTGACACCCGTGGGGGACATCAGGGTGCCCAGGGACATTACACGAGCTTTATGGCAACAACAGTACAAGTGCACTACCTAAAACATGGGGGAAAAGTAAATTTTTCTCTTTTATTCAACCTTCCGGATATCTTTAGTGACTTAGTAATATAAGTTTCTATGTAGCTCTGTCTTTTATATTCTAATTTTTGTGTTGACCTTGGTGCCATCATTTCCTCCCTCCTCTTTAATTCTCTCAGTCTGGGCTATGCGATGTGTTTTCAGATATTCACAAATAGTATCTTACTTTTATAAATCTGGAATATTTTGAAACTATTAGAAAGCACCAGACAGACCTACAATTTCACCAGGGCTTGGACTGTGCTGGAGTCTTTGTTTCCTTGATGAATCGGGTAGCAGAGACACCCAAGTTTTATTTATGACCTTTAACTTTTATTTCTTATTTTGCTGCTTAATGTATTTTACCTTACAGAAACTCCTTCCATTCAAGGCAGAGTCAGAAAAGTGGAGTTTATGCAGTAGCAGCCAGCATTTTCTCATATGGATGTGGCACAGTCAAC
>NW_009260758.1:829571-839560 GCF_000687185.1 Egretta garzetta
CTGTGCTGCGGGGGCTGCAAACCCCGGCCAGCAGCGCAGCAGGGAGGGCGGCGGGGTCATGCGAGTTTTGGAATAATTAGCAGTAAGTTATTAGGATGCATCTGGAATATTCTTTTCCCCTTCTTTTTCTCTGTGAAAACTCCTAAACCTAAATACATGTTTTTCCTAGTGGGAATAGTGGACTAAGTGGCCTGGCCTGTTGTTCCTGTGTGTTACCACTGAAACCAGTGACTGCTGGTGTACCACAGCCTCTGAACTGGCCGTTGGCTTGGCATCTCTGTGGAGGACCTAAGCCAGGTCTGTGGATTTGCAGGACTGAGGCCATGATGCTGAGGGTCTCTGACGTGGTGGGAGCGAAGAGGCCGGTACCTTGTCAACCGGGCAGGGCCCAGCTCACAACCAGAGGTGTTGGGGGGGCTGGTTCCCCGCTCCCTCCCGGCAGCACCCTCCTCATCCTCGGGGCGCCCGCTGCTGAGAGCGCCCAGGCACCGTGCTGCATGGCTCTACGGATTTATGTCTTCTGTCACACCATAAACTTTACATTTGTGCCATTAAATTGCAGTTACACCGAGGGAGACCTGAAACTGTAAGGCTTAACATCAGTTTTTTGCGTCCTGTATTGTACCCTTGTTCTTTATGGAAGAGATGAAAGCTTTCATCTCAACTTCTGGGGAGCAGTAATGACAACTGCCTGGCTGGCCCGAGGGCCCCTGCTAGCTCAGGAAGACGAGGTACAGGTATAAATCTGCGCCCCTGAGTTTTTACAGCAAGTGCTCTTTTGGTTTCCTCCCTAACTTCCCTCCTCCTGCCTGCTGGCGTGCAGCAGCTGCGTTTTTCTAATTAATGCCTAACATCTTTCATATTTTTTTCTCTAGCCGATATAGTTTTGATAACTCTGGAGGCTTACAGAAATTCTTCCTTGGTTTCAAACCATGTTCTTTCAGAGCAGGGCAACGTGAATTCTGGTGCGGGTGCGTTGCCTTCAAATTCTGCACGTTCGTAATCACAGAACTGCCAAGTGTCTGGGGGATCTTAGTAAATGCAAGTGGGCTTGTTCACTCTGTAACCAGTTTCCAAAAATAGTTCTGCTGGTTTGTGTGGTAAGATGTCAGAAAAACAGCAATTCAAATATTTTTTTTACAATGTTATGATGCAGTCGCCTGTAATAGAAAATCAACAAAAAAGTCAAAGAGCATTCAGTAGTATTTTGGAATACCCAGACTAAACCCACGATCCAACAGAAGGGCAAGAGCTTCTTATTTCATTACGAAGCCTTTATTATCTGTTTTTGGAGGTAATTCCTGTAGCGCGTACTCCTAAGCTGTGGGTTTTAAAGGTCAGCATGGCTTGTCCCTCAGCTACAGGAGGGTAATTAATTGCTGTCTGAGACACCAAGTCTGTTGTGTCAGTGCTGGGAAGTCCAGTCCCTGGGGAAATTCTCTGCAGCTGCTGAGCAGTGCCGTTGGCCCGCGGGTGGCTCTGCGGCGTCGGAGCTGGGGCTCCTTGCCTTCCTCGTCCATGCTTTGCCTCCTGCCTGCTTACGGTGCCTATCGCATGGGCTTCCTTGGCGGCTTAGGCTTGGCAGCCAGGAATGCGGAGATGCGATGAAGCATTGTGCTCTCCTCGCACCAGTATACGCTGGGGTTTGCGCTTTCTCACTCACAGCTAAGTGTAAATTTTGTTGTCTGTTGAGTAGATGGACGTTAAATCCCATCGATGGGCGTGAGGTGCCGGTGGCCAGCTTTGGACCGTCACGGGCAGCAGCTTCCACCTTACTGGAGCTCAGCTGTGCACCCATGGCAAACAAATGTGGCATCACCTACCCAGCCTTTGCCAGCACCATGGGAGAAAGGACACGGAGAATCATAGAATCATGGAATGGTTTCGGTGGGAAGGGACCCCCAGAGGTCACCCAGCCCAACCCCCCTGCAGGAGCAGGGACACCTTGAACCACATCAGGTTGCTCACAGCCCCGGCCAACCTGGCCTGGAATGTTCCCAGGGATGGGGCCTCCACCCCCTCTCTGGGCAACCCCTGCCAGGGTTTCACCACCCTCACTGGAAAGAATTTCTTCCTTAGATCCAGTCTAAACCTACCCTGCTTCAGTTTAAAACCATCCCCCCCTGTCCCGTCACAGCTGGCCCTACTAAAAAGCTTGTCCCCCCCTTTCCTCTGGGCCCCCTTTAAGCCCTGACCGGCCGCACTCAGCTCTGCCCGCAGCCTTCTCTTCTCCAGGCTGAACACCCCCAACTCTCCCAGCCTGGCCTCAGAGCAGAGGGGCTCCAGCCCTCGGAGCATTTTAGTAGCCCTCCTCAGCACCCATGGCCGGCTCATGTCCAGCTTTTCATCCAATCGGGGTGGTTTATCACTAAAAAGCAAGAAGTGTTTTGTTGAGTTGTTCCTGTCAGGGTGGCTGCTGTGGTGCGGTGATGGCTCTAATGACAGCAGATCTATTTTCACTGAGAGGCTCCCCCGGGAGGGGATGCTAGGGGATAGATAATTGGACTTACTAGAACCACTTAGGAACTTTTATATTGGTTTATATTTGTTGAGAAGATAATGACTGTTTCTGTCTTGAAGTGACCTAAAAACTGTAGAAAAGCAATATGGAAAGTATGTTAAAGTTGGGTCCTGTCCGCCTCCTGTGTGAGCTGATAGACGTTTATCAGAGGTTTCGATATAAATTTGATACAAATTTAAATGTATTCCTAGTTACATGCTAATTTTGTGCATTAATGCCTGTGACAGCCCAGATCACCTGCAGAATGAAAGCTTCTTCTTCATGCTCTAAATAGGAGCATTGCGTTTCACCAAAGATACGGATTTCTTTTTTTGATTTGTATCAAAAAAACATTGAGATCTGGAGCAGCTCAAGAGCAAGCCTGAGCCTCGGTCACTGGCAAGACCTGCTCTCCCTGGGCACGCAGACCTGTGATGCAGGGCAGTATTGAACATCCTGACTTTGTCACCGGACGGCATCAAAACTGTCACCCCCTTCTTCCCAGCTGTGTTGATTTTAGACTTGTCTCCTCCTTTCCGGTTGCCGTGATTGAATTAAGAGTTAAAGCTCTTGGGTGATGAGGGGAGGTGGAGAACAACGTTATTAAGATAATCAATTCCCAGCAGTTAGCCTCACCTTTGAAAATCTCTGTCCAAATCTATCTTCAGATTCATATGTCCTTCCTTATCTTTTTTTCAGCCAGGTACCACTTAACCACAGAGAAACTCTGAATGGAAAAAGGAGTGCTACTTCACTGCTGCAAATACCCCCCCAACTATTTTCTATATTCCTCTCGTTGTCCTGAGTATTTGCATCCTAGTAGTATGCAAGAGCCCACAGAGGTTTCTACAGCCCCTGCATTTATTTTCTACATCCCCATGGATGTTTGGTCTTTAACTCAAATGCTGCGTATGTTTATGCAGCATTGCTGCATGGGCTGCTGGTCTTTAGCTGCTACCATTAGCACTAATATGAAGTATGCTTCCACATTTTCCATTCAACTGGGAGCTCTCCTTCATGCAAATTATGCTAAAAAAAAAAAAGGTATTGACTGGTGAGAGCTACGAGACCAACAAGCTTTTGCTGTTTTATTAGTAATTCTAGATAGTAGAAATAAATGCAGGATGCAGGAACTAACACTACTGAAGTAATCTGGCACTTTTTAAATTCACTTTCTCATAATGTTAATATTTTCAGCAGCCAGAAGCACAGTGGTTTGTCTTTTGTCAGTGAGACGTGAAAGGTAAGAAGAAGAACGTTCTGCAGGAGATGGGGATGCTGTGGAAGTGAGATCTGAGGAGATCCGAGTCGACCGGCTCCAACATATTTGATAGGATTATTTGCTTTGCTTTGTCTGCAGATCTATGGACAAATGCCATTTCAGGCAGCGACTGGTTTGCTGGCATTAACCTAGCCTCAAGTGAATATTTTTTCTGTATCTCTAAGATGACATTTTCTTGGAAATGGCAAGGGCTGATTTGTGCAAGACTGTGGCTGAGATAGCAGACAGCTCTGCAAATCAAAATTGGGGCTCATTAGGCATAGGGTGCCCTTGAATTACGCCTGTTATTTTGGTAGCCAGGCACCGTAGCGCTTGTGCCTCACGGCAGGTTGAGTTATTGTCCCGGCTTCTATAAATGCAAGAAATCCACCAGATTGCAAATCTGTCTGTGAAGTTTTCCTTGAAGATCCATCACGATCAAAATGTACTGGCTTCCTACCTCAGTCAATCGAAAAACCTTACCATCAGGGTGTGTCTATAAATCCCAATTCAGGCTGTGTTTCCAGAACTGTGCAGCTCCACTAATTCCTTTGTATTCCTCATACTGCTGTGAAGAAATTTTGTGCTTTTTTTTTATTTATCTCTAGGAGGGTGGTTTTTTTTTTTTTACTTATACATTTATGGGGATGAAAATGGTTTTCATTTATGGTGTAGTTAAATCTCCTGTAAGTGGTGTAATGAAACTTTATAACTCCCTTCAGCAGGGGGGTTTACTGGTCATTTGTCTCCAGGAGATGTTAATTGCTGGTGCGATTTTCAGTTAAGTAAGATCCTGTCTATTATGTGTCTCAGTTCCAGTGTGGGCTCATTTTTGTTCCCTATTCTCCTGCGTAATTGTAATGGATTTTTTTCATAAAAAGTCATTTTGTACCTAGGGCACTGAAGCTTAACGATACTTATCCATTCTAGTTCTTTTTTTAAAATGCCAACTCAATATATAATATTTAGTTCTTTTTGTGATTTTTTTTTTTTAGGTGTTAATTGATAGAAAATCTGATCAAAATATTGCATAGAAAGCTTGTATAGATCAGCAGCACGTTCTCGATTTTTATTTTTTTGGTGTGATACCTAGCGTATATATACACAGACAGATATATGTATATATATATAAAGAGTTGCTTGTCCTCTCAGACTGAATTTTTTTCCCCATTGATCATTCAACATTTGAAGATACCATTCCACCTGCCTGTGTCCTAGTATGTGCCTCTCCTTTGGTGGCTGCTTTGTCTTTGCCCAAGCTATCGATTAAACTAGGCTTCAGCAATACCCTGACTGTATATTCTGCAGCACTACATACCATGTGTAGTGGAAGTATTTACTGCTATCTATAGTGTCTGTATATATAGTACTAAGCTATATATATTATATATAAAAGATATATAGATGATGTGCCATGTGTAACCGTGTTCTGCAGTGTATATACCATAAATCTCAGTAATGTCCTGCTCTCTTGCCACTCTGCACATCTACACATACACAAATAACAGTGCCCTGAGTAGGAAACCTGCCCGAGCCTCTCCACAACCCCGTAGCTCTGCGGCTGCGGATGACAGCGTCACATGAAATCAAATGAGGTAATGGACTGAAGAAGACGACCAGGAATGTATCACAGGGTGTGGAGAGCCTTGCCTTTCTGCATAGATTGAGCCGAAAGCAGAGACCTTTGTAGCTGATAAAAAAGGCTGTGACAAAGGTAAATTTTTTTTCCCTCTGGAGAGAGCTTTAAAAGGAAAGAAATGTTATGGAAGATGTGTGGATAACGTCAGTAGATGTCTTTACAAAATGTTATGGAGCCCCTGTAAATAGTTCTGTTGGGGCTTCACAGAAAAATGTGGCGCTCAATGTTTCTAAAACACTTCATAGATTATAGAAACAAATGACTTTGCTATGGGAGAATTGGCTCATGATCCGTTCTTTCCGTGTCTTTCATGGTGGTCAATCCAGATACAGCGACTGCTTCAGTAATGCGGGGGTTTGGGCAGCCGTTCAGAGGTCGGGGCACTACACAAGAACTGGGAGTCACTGGTGACAGTAGGGAGGTGCCCCCTGCTTCTCCGATGTCGTCATTATTTCTTCCTCCTCCTCCGTATTTGTGTGCTTTAATATAGAGGAAGGATATTGTTAGAAGTTTCTTCAACTTTTTTTTTTTTTGTAATTATTTTGTTAATTTTTTTTTTGTACCTTTGAATTTGCCTTTGTTCTGGAATGTTGGTTTCCAGTTTTGTTTCTGCTTTGTCTGACTGTGCCATTATTTCCCTCTCCAGCTCTTCGGGGCATAGACAACGTCTTTCTGTCTGCGCCTTGCTTAGCATATGGCCCGCGCGGGGCTGTGTCCCTTCCCATAAGCTTCAGTCCATATGTGACTGGAAAGGTAGGATGAAGAAGTCCACAAATGCGAAGGAATGAACACTTACTAATTTCTGTATATCAGCTGGTGGCTAATGCTGTCATTCTCCTTTCTGCAAGTGCTGTCTAATGAGCAAACGCGCCAACTTTCTCCATTTTTCTCTTCCATTCTGTCGTAGCATAAGTGGCACATACAAGAGAGGAGTAGAAGAAAAATATGCAAAGTTAAACCACTATTATTGTACCGAGAGCACTTTTCCTCCTACCTCACGTGACAGGAATAAGTGTACGTGATTTATTGCTATTTTGCATGGAAAAGCACCGTCTTCCTGTGTAGAATTGCAATTAAAGTAGAAGGATTCTCATCAGTCATCCAGCCATGTCTCCCTGGCACGTACAGCTTGCAAGTCAAACACTGAAATCTGGATTTAAGCAAAATTGTCCTTTGTCAGAGTGCAAATTGCCTATGAGTAAGGAGTTAATTGCACAGTTGCTAATTCTAATGAGGTGCCACAGTAGGGTAGAAGCTGTCGCCGTAGGACCGGCGTCAGCGTGATTTTACATTTTGGTGGGTGTTTGTTTAACTCATAGCAAACATGTTGGTATTCTGCACCTACAGGTACACAGCCCATTCCACCATGGGTTTGTCACAGTGCATTTCTATTAATAAAAGGCTGAACATTAGAAAAACTTAGGAAAATTCAAATTACAAGTGAGATTGATTACTCATGGACATTAAAAAAAAAAACCTGCTTTGCCAAGGACACCAGCGTTCATCCGTCGCACATACTTTCTAATTCAGGTTTTCTGTCTTTCTAAAGTTTCTTCCGGCCTTGCTTAATTGCACTTATTTGAACTTAATACAGTGGCTGAAATTCATGCCTGCTGCTGTGTGGGAAGATGGGGAAGATGATCCTAGCCCTTCTGGCCCTAACTGCCATTAATATGTATTAATCTGTTCTTCAGTTTCCTGGTGGTGTCCAGAATAAACGATACCCGTTCCTCCCTTCGTTGTTACTCTTGGTACTGAACTATAGCTAATACAACCCCACGTGAATGTCCTTGGCCTCAGCATGTTCCCTTCCCTTAGCCTTTGTTTCTAATCATATTCTCTGCTCCTTTGCTTGCTTTTAATTCCTTTTCTTTGCAAGAAAGAGGTTCAAATGGGCTTATGTATTTTTTTTGCTTGGGGGATCAAAATTGTGGAGGACTCCAGGTATGTATGCAGGGGTAGATGCAGGTGGTTGAAATGTAACATCCTCCTGAGAGCTCATGCTGGCTTTTTTTTATTCACCATCACCTGCGGTTCTTTCCCCATGACTGCTTTTGTCTCTGAAGTTCCTTGTACCAAATACACAGCTTTTTGTAGCTGTCTCTCCCAAATGCTCTGGTATTTTCAAGATATATCAGGGTGTCTGGGGATTATACCATAGAGAACATTACGTTTTGTTTTACCTTAAATAATATTAATGTATGAGTGGGATTTGAAAAGCTTTTAGATGTCTTAATTCTGTTGGCTATGAATGCAAGGGGACAGGAATTAGGCCAGTGGTTTATTCCTGAGTCCGCTCTTGTGAGGCGCCCCATAATCCTCAGATGTGATAAATTCCAGGACTACGGAATCAGTAAACACAGTTTTGATAATTCCTGAGCATTTTGTTGTTTCATTTGTCCCCATAGCCCTCACCGTGACGTGCCAAGCTGCCGGCACAAGTGCTCTTTATTACCCACCTTGGTCACAGAAATGTCTCTTCCTCCCCTTGTGTGCTGTATGGACGGGTGCCTACAGGCAAGCTTCAGACTCGAGCCAGTACCTGTCTTTAATTTTCGTTGTGATCCCGCCTCTAATAGATGCGGTACCTGCTGAATCTTTGAAGAATGACACTGTTTGGAGATGCAGTTTCTGCTCATTCAGAACTTAGCTATGGGAAATGTTGTCTCATCAGTAGCCACGTGCTTCTTGAACGGTAAATGGTTGAGGCAGAAATACCTTCCTGTTTATGTATTCGTTGGGAGATAAACAAGGAGATTGTTTTCCTTCTGTATTGACCAATTTGAGTAACGTTACCAAAGCCTGGGTCAGTATTAATTGGTTTTGCTGTAGAGCATGTCATGTTGGATAAACCTTGCCATGAAAAGACAGTGTTTTCTCCCAAAACTCTGTCTGCACAGGTAACAGTAGGAAGTTGTTTTCTCAGTAGAAAACAACTGAAATCAGCTTTGTCTTTTTGTTTGTGTGCCAACTGCTTATCTGGAGAGATTAAAGAAAGAAAGAGGTGAGCACTGGGGAAGCGAAACTGTTGAAGAACACAGTCTGTCTAATTTAACAAAAAGATCAAGATGCGATTCGATTGCAGGATATGACTGTGCACGGGAGAGAGTATTGGATGCTAAAGGGCTCTTGAATCTAGAGGAGAACAGTATAAATCAGGATACAGAGCGGCTGCAGTTAAAGCCGCTATAGTTTAACCAAGACACCAGTTTTAATGGTAGAATGATTGATAACTGAAACAAATTACCAAGGGATGTAGGAAATTCTCCATTTCTCCATATCTTCTGGTCAAGCCTGGATACTTTCAGTGACATGATTCAAACAAAACCAAGTTAGAGCTATTGGCACAGGGGAGATGAGTAGAAGGTTAAGTATGGTGCTACTGTATGTCAGGTTAGAAGTTCTGACCGTCTCTTTTTCCTTTCGGCCTGTGGATCAGGGAATCTTCCCATGAAGATTCTTCTCCAGGACGCAGCCCACAGAAGGTCTCCTTTCAGCCTAACGCCACCTCCCAAACAACATGCTGCTCGTTCAGCAAGCGTTGCCCACACAGCCAAGTGTCTCTTGCCCGGCATCCTCGCAGCTGGAGCCGGGGGCTGAAGGCACCCGCAGAGCGGGAGGGAGGAAGACCCTGAAGGAGCTTGTGTCACACACCCTGGTGGTTTGTACTTCAGGTACAAGATGGAAGGAGAGGGCGCACCAGAGCCTGCTTTGGGATTTCAGGCACAGCGGAGCAGTGATGCAGTCGCTTTACATCCACAGGGACGGGGATAAAGCCAAGATGCTTAAACAGAGCGCTGTCTTTTTTCCACCCCACAGTGGTTATTGACTCTTTCCTATATCTAATCCATCTGGGAACTGTCACTAGTTTTTCATAAGAAGATGCAACTTTGCTCCCTAATAGTAGCTTGAGTCCTCTCTGTTCATCCACACTGAGCCTCTTTGCGTTGTGTGCTTGGAAGACTCAGTTTCTACTAAACGGAAAGGTGGTTGTCATTATGAGACAGCCGTGGTTCTTCACCAGCAGAACCTTAGATCGTTAATAATGTAAGCTCATGCCCCCCATCTATCAATCAGTTGGCTTTTCAAAGAAAATGGTAAGAAATCTGTTTAGCTCAATGTAGTTGAAGTAAACCAGGGACATGTATGCACTTGCGGAAGATTGAGAGGCTGGAGATTGTCCAGACTTCATCTTCTGAATGAATTGTTGAGGGTTTATTTGGTCTTTTATTTCTTGACAGCTATTGCTTTCAGTCGTGGCAGAGGTTACAACAATTGCACAGAACTATTTGAAAAATATTAAGATTAATGGTTTTATGTGTAAACTATTTTTCCCCCACTCAGAACATTAAGGGATCAGAAAATGAAGAAGCTCTTCTCCTTGAGGAAACGAGACCTCAGAGGTCTTGCCTGTCTCTCTTCAGAAGAAGAATGGAGGTTTCCAGGAGAACTGAGGGTCTGCATCAGCTTGTGCTCTGAGAATTGTAAATGGTCGTGGTTTAGGAGCTTCAGAAGGACAAGAAGCTCGCGTGCTTGCCTCTGGGGTCACGGAAAAGTACGTGCAGCAGGAGAAAGTAAAGAAACGCTTT
>NW_009260758.1:839585-854623 GCF_000687185.1 Egretta garzetta
TTCCGATGAGGAGACCTGAAATATTATTAACCCTTTAGTACCACTTATTCGGTGGCTTCTGCCAGCGAATGCTGATAGTTTCTATGCAGACTTTAGTATACAGATAAGAAAGCTGGATATTAAATACTAGAGTAGCCTTGTTTTGCATATGATTTGACTTATTAAGTAGCTTTTTGATGATTTACTGTAGGCAAAATAGTCAAAGTATGTATTTTATCTGTGATGATTGTTTGACCTGTGCTATTGGGCTTCTGTTTGCTTACCGGATAAATGTGAGCGTAGAATCAAGTAAAAGATTTGCGAAGCTGCTCTGTTTTCAGTGTGTCAGAAGAGGAAAAGTCTTCCTTGCCTTTATTGACATAAGGTCGTGTTCTTTATGCCGGGATAACTGGAGTGTTTGTCTTGCTGCGGGGCTTTAATAGAGACAAGGTACCAGTCCTTCCACCGCAGCAGAGCGAGGGAGGACGGAGCTGTCTGTGCCTTCAGCCCGACGCTCACCGCTACCGAGTTTATTTTGAAGTAGAATTACGTGCTGTCTTTTGCAGGGAATCAGAGTCAATGTGCAGGAGCTGTCCAATAGTCAAAATATATTTTGATCAAACACAGGAAGCAGGACAATGAGCAGAATTAGGGAAGGATACAAAAAATTGATTCACGCAACCTTTGTCTGGGACTTCTATTCAGAATGTTTTGATAGCATTTCTCTGCTCAGATTATGAATTTTTGTTGTAATTACATTAACAGAAAGGGCTATTGGCATGAGTGAAGTATGGATTTTCCTCCTAGCAGCTGGCACAGCGCTGTGTTTTGGATTTAGCATGAGAAGAATGTTGCTAACACCCTGATGGTGCAGTTGGTGCTGAGCAGGGCTTGCACTGAGGCAAGGACTTTCCAGCTTCCCCTGCTCTGCCGGGGGCACAAGGAGCTGGGGGGGGGGCACGGCTGGGGGGGACGCTGGGAGCGATGGCGTTTGCCTGCCCAAGTCACCGTTACGGGTGATGGAGCCCGGCTGCCCTGGGGGTGGCTGAGCACCCCCCTGCCACGGGAAGCAGGGAATGAACCCCTTGCTTTGCTTGCTTGCCTGTGCGGCTTTTGCTTTACCTGTTAAACTGTCTTTATCTCAACCCATGAGATTTCTCACTTCTACCCTTCCGATCTCACCCCCATCCCACCGCAGGGGAGTGAGCGAGCAGTGGGGGGGGCTGAGCTGCCGGCCAGGGTTAAACCACAACAATAATGTTTTCATTTAGCTTTTTGTTTTTACTTGCTAGCCAAAGTTCAGCTTAGGCCTTGGCAGAACAAAAATAACCAGTGGTTCATCCCAGGAAAAATAGAATAAATAAAGTTGGGAGGTTTTTTTAAATTTTGAACAGGAAAGAAAGAAACAGGAGAGAACAGGCAAGGATTAGACTGAAATAATGTGTGCTTGTACATGGTTTGTAATGTCTTTTTTGGTTACATTTTCTGCTGCATTTTTCCCAGTCTCCATCTATCAAGGCAGTCTCCTGTATAAAGGAGTTCAGGAAGGCTGTGGAAATGAACCGTTGCCTACAAAAGTAGTGCAGTTCTTACTGACTTTAAGAAGATAAGGATCTGAGACCTGTAAGTTCAATTCGTACGATTACGTGAAGGAGAATGAATCACTGGGGAAAGCCAACCAACTGAAAACTCTTTCAAGATGGGATTTTCAAATTGTTGGAAAGGAAATGAGATGTCCAGGCTCCATTAAAATGTAACTGAAGCTGGAGCATAACTCTCCCAGTCTTTCCTGATAAACTTAGTTCAAGAAAAGTTCATTGTGGTTGTTAACCTTGAATGTTCGTAGTTCCCCTGTCAGCTTCAGCCTTGACACGAAAACTTGGAAGCCACGGGAACCACTTCTCTAACGTTAGTCCCATGCGATGTGTGACAGCAAAACTTCATGCTAGGGGAGGATAGGGAGCAGTACAATAACTGCTAACGACATCATTTTCCACAAAACCAATTTTAATCTGCTGTTTAGGGACTTGCAAATGGCCTTAAATAGCTCTTGCCATTGAAGAAGCTCATCGGCAGTGCTGTTCAGCAACGCACTTAAACATCTGCACCTTCATTTAATTGTTCTCCAAAATAAGTTTAGGTCAATCTTGAAAAGTTGCTGCGTCTAATGTTTCTGCTCCCCCCCTTCAGCGGCAGAGGAGGAACGGGGGGAGGAACAGCTGTGTGCTCTGCCGGGCTTCACGCTCAGACGAAGCCGTGTTCAGTCATTGTACAAATACGAGGCTGTGCAGATGCTCACACTGCGATTTTCCTCCTTGCTTGTGTATTTTGATCAGCAGAATATGAGGCTATGGTTTAGTCTGCCGTTTATATAGGTGATGGCACCGTCTCCTGGAACGTTAGTGCTGGGGTTTAACCGTTCCCTGCAAAAACGGGCAGAAGTTTGCAAAACTGGTATGAGCCAAACCAGTGAGGGGATATCCTCAGTAATAAATCTATTATTACAAAGCCATGTCAAAACAACCACGGTTTTGTTTCAGCAAAGGAGAGAGAAGCGGTAAAATTGATGATGAGCTGCTGTATGTACGTAATCCATTCTGGGGAGACAGAAACGGGTAAGGCAGCGTGGAAGTAGAGGTGTACCCCCGCTTGCTCCTTGGTTCTCCTGCCAGTGGCTACATGGTGGAACGCACCCCTGTTGCTACTTTTGTACATTTTTTTAGGTTCTGCTTATTTCCATCAGGATGGATTCTTGCCTACACACGCAGGGATGAATCCCGAGGGGCTTTATAAAGTGGTTACAACCCCGTGTCACATCTGCGTGGCACAAATGGCTATGAGGCACCCAGGCGCTGCTCTAGGTACTGGTTTGGTTTAGGACCAGCTCCTTGAAGAGAAGTTCTTCTTTCCCGTAACAAACCTCCTGGGAATATCTAGAATATCTTTCTAGAAATTGGGGTAGATTTCTTCTAGAGACATTTTTCTTCCTAGAAATGAGGAGCATTTTGTTACTCCATGTATGGAACGTTAAATGTTACATCCACGTTTTGTGACATTGATCTTCAGCTTATTCCCAGGCTTGCCAGCCTTGTGGTGCAGGAGCTACATCCTTCTGGCTAGCCGATGTTAGCGGTATTCCCATCCCACCCTCCTTTAAACAGGACAAATCCTTCTGTTGCTACGGATCATCCTAGAGAGAGAGTGCCTAGCGTACAGGAGGGAGGACAGAGAAGGGGAAAGCGTGAATGGTGGCCTGAGGAGACTTGGACGAAAAGCGATGATGGGCTGGGTCAGGAGGCTGGACCTGGCTGCTGGGTGAGGTGGTCGGTGGCTTGGAGTGGTACGAGAGAATGGGAAAGGCTCAGAAAGGACAGGAGCGGACTGTTGGAGAGCATGTAAACGTGGTCCCTAAAGCAAACGTGGTCCCTAAAGCATCCTTGTGGAGCCCAGAGCCTAGTGCTGCTGCAGGTTGCTGGTGTCCTGCCGGTTTTGCCTGTGAACCCCGTGGACCAGTGCCCCATCTCTCGGTGCTTGTCTGGTGTTAGCAGGCACTGCGTCAGCTTTCAGAAAGCCTGAATGCCTCAGTTCTGCTGTGATTCCTGTCAGTGCTGGCACGGATGGAAAGTCCACCTGGCAATTTTTTTATAAGCCATTGTGTGCATATTATAGATAAACCATGTAGAAATCAAACAAAAAAGTGAATTATTAAATTATCGAAGTTGCACTGGAAGAAAATGCTGGTGGCAGTCTGTGTAAGCATCATTTCTCCACTGTTCGCTAATGCACGCGTGTTGTATGTGATCATCCCCATTACAGCACTGCATCACAACTTTTTCACATGGTTTTGTTCCCAGTAGACCTGCCCGAGTTATAAATCAAGGCTGCGTGGAAAAGGAGGCTGCTCTCGTGTCAGCGGGGCTGCTCAGAGCGGAAAGGTGCGCAGGGAGCGAGGCTGGAACGCGCGGGACGAGGCTGTTGTGAAGTTTCGGACGGGTGAGTGCTGCTCTCTGGAAATGGATCCTGGCCTCCCACCGACAAGAGCTCCTCCGGGATGTGAGGCAAGTCAGAAAAACTTGGTCTGTCTTTATGAACAGTATGAATTATATCCCCCTCGTTGGCTATGTAGAGGTGTCACGGCAGCTGCGTTTGAACATAAAATACTCTGGGGGTCCAGAGAAACGAAATCAGGTGCCCAAACCTCTTGGCCTTAGCCTGCTTATACAGTTGTCCTTTTCCTGCAGTAGTATTTTGGAGCTGAATTCAGTTGCGTGTTTGCAGAGTGTTTTAATAGTGTAGACTGAAGAGCACCAGCCCCCCGAGGGACGGTTTGCTGCAAATGAGGCACTGGAGAGCTCTGCCGAGCAGCAAGGAGGAGAGAACAAAATATTGAGCAGTTGACTCCTGAAGTGAGCTCCAGCATAGGGGGGGAGTGCCCGTCCTCTGGAAGATGCCAGCTAAGGACTGTGCCGGGGCATGGAGGCAGCAGGTACATCCAGGTTTATTGAAGGCCAAAGGGATGTAGGACATGCGTGACCAGGGCCCCCCAAACACCGTGTTGGATGTGGAGAGAGATGCTGCGCAGCCTCTGCCGTTAGCAGCGTGGCTGCATCCAGCCCCACGCACAGGGGACTGTCTGGCTGTATTAGTGGGCTCCTGATCGAATCCAGAGGAAATTGGGTAATTCTTCTGGTCTGGTGCCACGACAGCGAAGGCGATGGCTGAGGATGTTCGTGTTGCTGTTAGGAGCAAGGTCTCCTTCCTCCCATGGGAGTGCTCAGAGTTGAGGCACTGCTGTGCATGATTGCTTAATTTTAAGCCACTGTGATTTTTAGTACTTACCAGAGTATTTGGCATCTGGGCACAGCACAGATCTCAAAGAGCCAACCCAACAAAAACTGCCGTACCTTTTGACAGAAATAGGTGACGTGTTTATTTTTTAGCGAAAGGGTAACGCACATCCATAATGTGTTACTGGTTATGGACTGCGACTTCCAGAGGTGCCACGGCACGGCAGCCTCCGTCTGTAGCCGCGGGTTAGCATCATTTGATGTCATCATTTAAACCTCAGACGCATGGATTGGGGTTGTTTCTTCCCAATCTCGCCGAAAGCGTTCATTGCAGGCTGCAGCAGCTGGCTGCGCCTCTTCTGTATTCTCTGGGAGTGCTTTGATTTGCAGTGAAAGACAAACGTGTAATTGAGTATAGGATGTAGAATCCTTTTTATTATTATTATTATAGAGAACTCTTCAAATGGAATAGGAAGGATAAAAGGGTAATTTCATACCTGAAACCAAAAAAAAATTAGTTATGAATGCTTTCTCTTGTTCGTGTTTTAGAGCACTGGGTTTGTAAATGGCCTCCATGATCAGGTTGCACATAGTGCTTAAACACTGCGGTCTGTGGGGTTGTTCACGTTAAATGATCGTGTTCCAAACTGGAAGTAGTCAATACTCCAGTGATCTTTCGTCTTTGTTCCCCACCCTGACCTTTTCTGATACATTAGTTCTTGCCTGGAATCAAGTCCAGCGGAATAGGCTGCAATAGGAAAAGCTACTGTTTAAAAAAATCTGCCAAGAACTTTTACTCCAGTTGTGAGCAGGAACCTGGCACTGCAGTTACAAAGATACAGACCTTATTTAGATCACTGCAAATCAGTAACTCCACTGAGAATGAGAGAATTTAAATCCCATCCCTCCACCCCCACATAACTGAGATCCAAATTATGGTTTCAAGTGATTTGTGGGGAGGAAAAAAAAAATCCATGTACTAAAATCCCACAGAAAATGTTTCACAGCTGCTCAGTATTTAAGGGAAGTTAATACTTCCAGATGCACTCGAGAAAAATCTCATTTACCTGGTTTTGTACCTAACTTACCACTGAGGTTAAGGAGATGTAAGCTCTTAAGTCATTCAGTTGCTTTTGAAAATGTTACTTCATGATCAGCTCCAGCTTTTCCAAAGTATTTATTTTCATGTATTTCAAAAACTGTTGTTGCGACTCTTTTATTATGATTCAGCATTCCTTTGGTCTACTTGACAGAAATATACAATAGTACAAAGTTTATGGTAAATCTCCTTTACCTTACTAGAAAGAAAAAATCAGTCTTTTGTTGCTTTCATACCAGTAGAAAACAGAACAGAGGGTCCTGGTGTGCTCACAAATATGGTCGGACAGGGAACGGGAGCAGAGAGATGGGGGAAGGCAGTTAGAGGGAGTGCTAAGTGGAAGGGAAAGTTCTGTGCATTAGCGGTAAACGGGGTGGCGGGGTGGCACCGAAACGCTGCCTGCTGGAATCACATCCTTGATCTGACTCTTCCTGACAGTCAACAGCAACTGAGGTCTCCAAACGGAAACGGCTGAAAGAAAAACAGGGTAAGAATCAGGTGAAGGGAGAAAGGTTGGCGGAGAAAACCAGTAGCTGCAAAGTTCAATACAAATTAAAAGTCCTTAAGTGTAATCTCTGGAGATCTTGTGATGGCCAAGTGAAGGATTTGCCTTTGAATGGCAGAAGGGCGCGAGGCAGGATGAGGCCAGGGAAAGGCTGACTCTGGCGCAAACGTGCGGGAGAGCGGGCGGATAAAAGTTCTCAGGTGTAAAAAATTGCAATAGTTGGAAATCCAAGCAGAAAAGGAAAAGATTAAAAGGTTGACAGTTGAGGGAAAACACAAAACATTCACTTCTGTAGGAGACTGCAAAGAAGTGTTCCCTAGGCGTTTTGGTAGCGGTAGTATCTTTGTTTTGCAGGGATACAGTGCCGGTAGTTTAATAAGGGCTACGTGTGACAGTGTTCGATATCTCCAGCTCAGGCACTCCGGGTTTCCCTGAAGAAAGCAGTTCAGTGGTAGCACGGTCACCTTGCCCTTCAGTCTTGGGGTCTCCGTCCCTGTGGGCGCTGGGGCTGCAGCGTTTGTGCCGTCAGCGTGGTGAGCGTGAGAAGGCAAATTCCAGTGGCAGCAGAAATTCATGGCATTCGTTTTGGTGGTGGGTGTCGTGGAACAGGATCACAGTGTCACAAACAGCTACTCCTAGGTGTGTTGGGTGGGTTGTGAAACAGCTCCTTCCAGCACCGGTCCCACCTGCCTGGGTGCTTTCGTGCCCACCGTGCCCGTGCCCATCCCGATGCTTTGCAGGATGGTGGGATGATGAGGAAGAGATACGCCCCAAGTGGATTGTCCGGTTCCCGTACAGGGTGCATTGGCTGTGGCAGAGATGTTGCAGAAGTTGCCCCCAGCTTAAATTTCAGGAATTTCATTTTGTTTGTCCTCAGTCTTGTTTTTAAGGTTGCCAGCACAACGCAAAAGGAGTTGCCTAATTTGAACTCAGAAAGATGCTCCTTTTACATCACTTACGTCCCAGCTCGTCAGCGGCATTAGGCTGCGCGCTTCCCACTGGATCTCAGATTTGCTGACCCATTTCCAGTTTTAACCCATTTATGAAACCGGTGGTGCAAACTGTTGGCCTTTTCCTAACCTTCTTTTAGTAACTAAATGAGTGCGTATTCACGAGGCAGAGCTGGAGGGCAGGTCGTAGCTCTACGGAAGTATCGGTGGATTTGTGCGCTTTCTTCCGAGACCACATCCAGTAGGAGTCATGGTTCACAGGTGAAAATACCCTCTCTCGATCCAACAGGATATTCTGATTGAGGTGAGGAAATGAAAAGTGGATTTAGCTGGAATACTGCATACCACACTTGAGTGAGCTCTTTACTCTCCAGGGGACCGAAATATTTTATTATTGGGCAACCAAGTGGAAGTAACACGGCAGAAGTTTAGTTGGGTATGAAATACCTACTCTTACACAGCATTTCTAAACCGTTAGCCAAATGAAAGATAATGATGTTTTTTCCCATACTGTGTTTAAAGTGGCCAGTCTCAATCTCTGATTCTGAGCAAACTGGGGGTGGTTTTTTGTCTTCAGTGAATAGCAGATGCAAATACATTCTGAAGGCAATTAGGCAGAGTATTTTTATTTTTGCTCACAGTAACTGCAAGCACAAAATTGCTAGCACAAGGTTGAAGGTTATGTACTAAGATTATATGCCACATGTGATTAATATCTTACCCACTTTTTTTATTAGCAAAATTTTAAATTTCCAGGGGATCTGTACAGAATTCTAAGGGGTCAAATTACAAGGCTGAAAATACTTCTGACCGGTGGCTGTGTGTGCAGAATATACTGCATTAACGAGGTGCCTCTTGCTGCTCAGCTGCTCTCCAGTAACCCGCATCTCGCTCCTGGAGGCCCAGCAACATCAGCTACCCCGAAATACTGCACGGCAGCACGTCCTGGAGGAGCGTATGGCTGTCACAAGGCCATTTCCTCCTGCTGTTCTTCAACAGCATTGCTCTAAAAAGATAACAAATGACATAAAACCTGCCAGATAGGTCTGCAGGGAACAAAAGGGCCATTATTCCCCCAGTGGAAAGGAACATGTTAAACGTGGCTTTTCTTCCCATACCCCCGCAGCTGGCGTTGGTGTTGGCTGATCAACCTGTTGAGTACTGCCGTCTCCTGCTCCGTGCCCACGTGTCCCTGCCTTTTTGCCAGTCATTGCATTTCTGAAACTGCCCAAACTGCAGAAGATAGCCAGGTGAAAACAAATCCAGCCAGAGAGACACACACAGAGCAAAGTTCTCGGTGTGGTCTGTCCCCACCAGCAGGGACTGGTCAACACAAGCGGGTTCAGAAGGCAAGTAGATCTCCAAGTTTTGTGTCGTCGAGGATGGGAGGGGGAGATGGGGGGAGGAAGAGCAGGATCGCTGTTTTGGAGGGCAGCCCCATGCTTATCTTGGCTTACGGTGACTGATGAACCAATGCCTTGGACCCGACGTGATGTGTTCTTCCATGAGTTCCACAGGAGGCTCAGGTAGCACCGTGGGCTTTGCATATGATCTTTGTTACTATTTATGGCATAGCGGTTCCAAGTGCTGCTGGAAGCTGAGGAGATGATGGAGAAAGAGCCTTGCTCTGCACCATCTGACACGTGTTCGATTAATTATTTTCTAAAGACAATTTTATGATGTCATGCAAGTTGGAAGCCATAATTTTGCTGTCAACCTTGTCCTCACCGTGTCCTTTTCTCTGGAAAAAGTAGAGTGAATCTTCACTGCAGAAAAGATCCCCGTTTTAATTCCTCATGCCTGCTATAATAATAGAGGCAGTTTTAAGGTTAGAGTAGCGTATAGACAAGATGATAATTATTGCTCTGAAGCTTCTCTGGAGAAGGCAAGAGGAAATTTTCTATTAACATCAGAAACAAATACAGGAGAAGGTGATGAATAAATGCTTCCACCATGCTACTTCTCCAAGATCAAAAGACACTTGCCTAATCCCAACATCTAATTGTCACATGATTAAAAATGTATGAGATCTCATGAACATATGAAAGATTGTGTATAGCAGCATAAGTTCTTGATTTAAATGCATAATTAAGAGCTTCACTCAGCTTTACGGTGAAATGCAAGATCAACAAGGCATGTATCCAAGAGACGTACTGAAGTTTTTGCACCAAAGCAGCTTATTAGTGAAACTATGCTGATAGCTTTTTAATTTTGGACACTTGACTGAAGGGGAAAAAGAAGTGTGAAGCTATTTCTATATTTTGGGAGGGAATTTTGATTTATTCGAGAAGCTAGTGAGTTAAAAAACTTCAGACAACCTCAAAACCCAGGCACATCCATTATTTGAACAATTAACTTTTACTTACCAAGAACGTATTTGGTATGTAAAAACATGTAAAAAGTGGCACATTGCTCGTGGTCATAAAGCGTAGAAAATTCTGTGCTTGCTCATTAGGCATCTGCTGTAACTGTAACCACGTACTCCACCAGAAGCCCACCCTGCTCGTGACCCGTGGGCAGGCCCTGCGGAGAACTTCTCGTGGATTCAGAAAAGACAACGTACAAAGCTTCTGTAGGTTCAGCTGTAAATTATGCGTTTATATTATACCCAGTGCACACATAGGAACACCACTGCTTTCTGAGGTTTTGCACTTCTACCACACTAATTCAGTAAAATACTCAAGAGTACTGGTTAATTTTAGGCCTGTAAGAAATAACAGTTCAGTATTGGAGCCAAACATACTCCTGTCGTGTTAGTTTTAGCGATCTTAATTTCTGCTTTCGAAGGAACACTAATCCAATTCATTTTTTTTGGTTTTTTTTTTTTTTTTTGAAGTATATGCCAGGATTCAACTCTTTTATTTCAGTTTGGTAGCACTGAGTTTTGGTTTGGGTTTTTTTTTTTTGTCCTAACTGATCATAATGACAGCAAAATGTCAGCTTCATTTGTATCTTAGCTCAAAATACAAACAGAAAAGCATACAGAAGGGAAGATTATTTGTTACACACTTGAATTATTTTTGCTGCGTACCTTATGCCAAACAGTTTTGATTCTGCATGTGACTTACAGTCCAAAAGCCGTACCCATACATGTTTCTGATTAAATTATTTTCAATATTTTGCATCTAGTGCAGAGATAACACTGCTATTAACATAAAAGCATTAAAAAAATTGGAACTTTGCTGAAAAGTAATTCCATCGAGGAAGAAAACCACAATATTTTTATATAACATTTTGGATATATTTTATGTCAAAACATGATCACCAGTCAAACCAGTGACATCTAAACCCAATACATTATTGTGATTTCTAAAATAAAAAATCAGAACAAAACTAAATCACCGTGTGCTGGCGATTTAAACACAACCAAACTCTAGTATTCTTCAAAAGTGCCTACTAAATATAATAAAAAGAATAAGAGAACAATTAACATTTAGTCTGTTACATTAAAAAATTGGATGTACATATTTCTATTGCCTGTTAGCTTTACCTAAGCCTTCTCAACCACTACAAAAAAGAAAAAGAAAAAAAGAAAACTCAGTGTTCAAAGTCAAAAACATTCAAATCAGTTGATACAACATTACAGTACAGTCAACTACCATCACTCGAGGTCGCCCTGTCTCAGCGTACGAGTCCGCAGACCAGCGTTACAAACCTAGCTCAATGCAGTTTCAAAACCGTGTGTTAGCTTCGCAGGATGCTCTACTGATGGCTTCGGAAGAATGGGGTTGTGCTACTTTTGAATCACGGGGTAACCCCAGGCTCTCATTAATTTTTATTCAGCACTGTAGTTAGAACAGCATTAAGTTTAGCACAATAACTAAAAAAACCCCAACCAACCAAAAAAAAAAAAAAAAAAAAGAACCAAAATAGAGATTTGGAAGCCAGGTGAAGCTGCCATTTGTGTCAAACAATTGCGATACGCTATACTAAAAAATTCTGAAATATCCACCTGTCCTCACCGCTCTGCCACAAACTAGCAAAGTCAAAAATACAAAAGTCTTCAACTTCTCATTTTTGCAGAATAAAGCAAAAAAGTCTTTGTGCTCCTTACTACCAGAAGCAAAATATCCTCTGAGTTACCACATGTAATAGCTTCTGGATGTGTCGACTTGGGTTGGCTTGGTCTCTGCAGAACCATCCTTGTCTTTTTCACTGTCACCTTCCCAGAGATTAATAAGTGGAGGGTAGAGCTCATTCAGGGGGATTGAAGAGGTCTTTTGCATATATTTTTTCAATGAGTGGTGGTAGTTTTTTCTCTTAAATCTTTTTGCAATATAAACAGAAATGGAGGCGAGGCTAATGACCGCAAACATGGATCCCATTACCGCTGCGAGGGCAGTGCTGGTTTCTTGGTCTGAAATATCTAGCGCAAAAGCTGCGTTTTTTGTTGTAACGTTAACACAGGACTTCTGTGTTTGCTGATGGATATTTGACACTGTTAGACACACTTCGTAATCTGTAGATGGTTGTAAATGCGTGAGGTTATATTCATGTACGTCAACCGGGACCCTAGCAGTGTACGTAATGTGAGGGTTGTCAATCTTCATAGTGGCCGATGACCATTTTAAATTGGAAGTCATGACATTGGAATTCACTTTCCAAGAAACTAAGATTGAATGCGATTCGGCTTGCTTAACGTAGATTTTCAGAACCTGGGTACCATCCAAAAGCGTTCCGTTCACCCGGATAGTAGCGACCCTCGTGTCAGCCCCTTCTATGTTTTGAGCGACGCAGGTGTATCTCCCAGAGTCTTCGACCTGGATGTTAGAGATTTCCAAGGTGCCTTCGCTACTCAGCTTGTATTTGTCAGAGAGACTTTCGACAGTTACTTTATTGCCGAGGGGAGTGACCCAGTAAATTTCTGGCTCAGGTTCTGCCATGGCCCGACAATCTAAAAACACAGTCATGCCGATGTCCAAGTTCAAGTGATTTGGAAAGGTCTCATGAGAGATCATTGGAAGACATTGTTCGTTTGAATCCTGTATTAACACTTCCTTCACCTGCTGTCCTCTGTATTCGGGAGGCATAGCGCAAAACATGGACAGAGGTTCCATGAAACGGATATTGGTTTTGTTTGAGTTGATCCAGTGAATGACACAGTCGCACCTGAGCGGGTTACTGTGGATACTGATCTCACGCAGGTTGGGAAGGGATTCCACCGTCTTTTGGTAGACGGCGTTCAAGGCATTGTTGTTCAGCATCAAGCTCTCCAGGGCAGGAACGTTGCGAAATGCCAAACGATGTATGTAAGACAGCTTTGGGTTGTTGGTGGCTTCAAGCTTTGTAAGTTCAGGCAGGTTGTCCAGCGCATACCTATCCACAGAAACGAGTTCTCCCATGTTATTGATTCCAAGCTCTTTCAATCTGAGCATGTTTTTAAAATCACCTTCTTGAATTTTGTGAATCGGATTTTTGTTGAGATCCAGGAATTTCAAATTTGGAACTTTCTCAAGTGCAAGCTGAGGAACTTTTACCAATTTGTTGTCATAGAAGGAAAGACTTTCAAGGCTATCCAAGCCTACCAAGGCATTGCCAGGAATGTCTGTGAGGTACATACCTGCCAAAACTAGACTCCTTAAATTTGAGAGTGGTTTGAAATTCATATCTAGTATTCCAATCACTGGATTTTCTCCAATCATGAGAATCTCTAAGTTAGGAGTGGAATCAAACCAACGGCTGTCAATAACCTTTAATTTGTTGGAGTTGAGATGTAATCTCAAAAGATTCTTCAGGCCAGAGAATGCATTTGCCGAAATGCTGCTGATCTGGTTGTGATTTATATATAGCTCCTGAAGATTGCAAAGGTCTTGCAAGCAGTAGTCAGTCATCTCCGTGATCTGGTTTTCCTCCAGGTGCAAAGTAGTAAGTTGAGTGAGATTTGAGAGTCCCACATCTTTGATACTTGTGAAGTTATTTTGTGAAAAATCCAATTCTGTTAAATTAAACAGCTGTTGGAGTTCATCTGTGGTCTTTGCAATGTTGTTGCTTTGTAACAGAAGGACTTGAGTGTCACTGGAAAGATTGCTGGGGATTTTTGTTAATCGAAGGTCGTTGCAGTCAACTGTTGTGGCTTCCCTGTACGTTGACTGTGGTGTAAACCATGGCCTGATTTCACATACACAAAGCTGTGGACATTCGTTACTCTGTATGGAAGACTCAGTTAATGAATTCATTAACAATTCTAGCACCAACTGGCAAACAGTTAAAACAACCCTAACCTTCGCCATGCTGGTCAGCTCGTGAGTTCAGCTCCCCAGGCCCTTAAAGTAACAGCAGACTGAGAGAGTAGTTTGTTATCAGGCAGAAAAGGTAAAGCTTAAAGTTTAAGGTGAAGGGCTTGGACATCCAGATGATGAAAGATGATTTTCAGAGTTTAGAGAAGACAAGCAATGGTCTGAAGAGTCTTAGTTGCTCCTCTGTGTTCCAGAATCTTCTGCAAATCAATGTCTGAAGATGTTCCTGAAAACAGATTACAGTATATGTTACGTTCATCTCCTAAACAGTTCATCCTTATGAATTTCTTTATACTTCAAAGAAAAATATCTGAAAACAATCATTACTTTAACATTCATCTCTCTCATGAAAAACCTGACCTGGTATAGTTATGTATGGTTCAAACTCTCTTCTACTTGAGATTCACGTGAGAAAACTCTTGATAGTTCCCACGTGAGCGACTGTAACACCGTATGCAATCGTCTGAAAAGAAACCTTTCAGATCGACTCCGCAATATTTGTTTGAATGGCTTGAGAAACGCTAAAGATCGAGGATACGCTTGCGAGCGCGGTAGGTCTCAAACCAAACAAGCGTTCGGATCATCATCCCGATGGGAGTCAGGGTGCCAGAGCTGTCCCCGGGGCTTGGATTTCAGGTGTGTGTTATTAAAGCTCGGGAAGATGTTGGTTCATAAGTTTCAAGCTAAATGCACACAAACTTTTCCAAAATTGATCTGAGTTAATCAAATCGGTTCCAGATAACAGCTCAGATTTAATCCAGCTAAGCACCAAACAATAACAATAAATTTGATGAAATGAATGTACTGCCCTATTTCAGCTGTTTGCGCTGCATTGTGCATCACACGTGAATTGTTTACCGTTCCAAATTACTGTGTAAACCACACAATTTATATCCTTTTAGCCTGAAGTTATTCATGCAAGAGCATGTTTAAATTAACCCAACAGTGTCCGGTGTACCGCAGGAAATCTGTTGTGTTGTGGGTCTTTAAATAGATATTCAAGGAAAAGCTAAGCTCTTGGTAAAATCTCTCTCAATTCTCATTTTATTGAAAACAGTGAGCTCCGGGAAACAGTTTGTTATCGGCAAACCTATCTATTACTGCTGCCATAAGAAGCACGGATACAGTTTTGAGAGTTTCTGTACGTGTATTGTGTAAAAATGTGCAATTTGGGGCCTGCGGTGTTAAACACAACAGCTGCCTGTCCTCCGGTCCAGAAGGGCATCACTTCAGCCATGGTGATGCTGCATGACCTGATTTTCTCCACCTAGGGCTTGTCGTGGCCGTTCCCCATGCCTAGCAGTGTTCCTCTTGGCTCGTCGTGCCCACCAGTACGAGCGGGGAATGTACACCGGTGCTGGTGGTTAACGTACACCGGTGCTGGTGGGTAACGTACACCGGTGCTGGTGGGTAACGTACACCGGTACTGGCGGGTAACGTACACCGGTACTGGTGGATAATGTACACCGGTACGGGTGGGTA
>NW_009260758.1:855153-865414 GCF_000687185.1 Egretta garzetta
AGTGACCCTGGTACTGGCGGGTAACGTACACTGGTACTGGTGGATAATGTACACTGGTACTGGCGAGTAACGTACACTGGTACTGGTGGATAATGTATACCGGTACTGGTGGATAACGTACACTGGTACTGGCGAGTAACGTACACTGGTACTGGTGGATAATGTACACCGGTACTGGTGGATAATGTACACCGTTACCGTATTTCACTGAAGGTTAAATGGGGTAGTGCGTGTGTTTTGCGAGCTTTGAATGCCGGTACTGGTGGATAACGTACACTGGTACTGGCGAGTAACGTACACTGGTACTGGTGGATAATGTACACCGGTACTGGTGGATAATGTACACCGTTACCGTATTTCACTGAAGGTTAAACGGGGTAGTGCGTGTGTTTTGCGAGCTTTGAATGAACCACGAAGCGCGTGACAAATCTGAGTAGGGATTTAAAGAGCACGCCTCTTGCAGTTCGAGGCGCCGCCGTGAATCTCATGCTCTAACGATTGCAGTGGAGACTTCTCAAAAGTTTTGTCTTTTTATCTAACTAACGTAATCGAGCTGTGCGATACGTGAGACAGAGCACATCACAAGGATAAAACGCAATAGCAGAGAGCAGGAAATAGCGGCGTTTTCAGTTAGAAGGTGGTGAAGCCTCAACCTAGTCAGAGCCCACCAAAGAGATATAAAATAGCAGAGCTAAATACAGCTTTTAAGATAGTTTAAAAATAGTAACCTAGACAGTGGTGACAGGAACGCCATTTATACAACACTTTTCCTTCAAAATCTGCTCAGCATATTCAATAATGAAACAACAACATTTTATTTCAGATTACGATACGATGCTGTAAGGAGAACGCAGCACATGGCGTTTTTATTTTGGCGTGCTGTTATTTGTTCGGTGGTTGTGTTTTGGAGGAAGGGAAGCGGGAATGTTAGCCAGAAAGCATTTGGCCCTGTTGAGTTAGATTTTTCTTTCTGGTAGCTGAGACTTGGATGAGAGTTGAGAAGACAGCGCTGGAGGGGGGAAAGCCAGCTGTAGAACACACATCCCTTCTCAAGTAACTTTCAACTGATGGAAGAATTGACTAAGACATTAACTGCATTAACAAAAATAAATCCTAATGGCACCGTAATGGTAAGGAATGTATTAACATAGAGTGATGAGGAGGCTGGCATAAACTGAATTATGCTGGCTTTAATGGATGCTTCTCTCAATAACAATCCGTTTGTAGCTGACACACACACGACAGTTCTAGGACTACTGATGACATCCGAAGTTTAATTGATATAAATCCAGATTTTTCAAATTATAGTATTTGCCAGTTGATAACGCGGGCAGTGATTTCATCTGGTAACAGTTTTCGACAGGTACTGGAGGCGCCTTCAGCTGCCCCTGCACGCGGGCTGTTCCCTGCGCCGGGAGGTGGCTCTGGTCACAGAATCACACAGAATCACAGAATCGTAAGGGTTGAAAGGGACCTCAGGAGATCACCCAGTCCAACCCCCCTGCTAAAGCAGGCTCACCTAGAGCATGCTACACAGGACTTCATCCAGGCGGGCTTTGAATATCTCCAGAGAAGGAGACTCCACAACCTCCCTGGGCAGCCTGTTCCAGTGCTCTGCCACCCTCAGAGTGAAGAAGTTCTTCCTCATATTCAACTGAAACCTCTTCTGTTTCAGTTTGCATCCGTTGCCCCTAGTCCTGTCGCTGGACACCACTGCAGCCTTGGCTCAGCGAGGCACGGCAGGGGGCAGCAGGACCGGGGGCAACAGCCTGCACCAAAGCAGATGCCACGACAAGAGGCAATATTGCTCCAAACATTTCATGCCCTCAGAGGCTCCCCTGTAACTTTTTTCTAAGTAGATGAAGAAAAGTAAATCCATGCCTTACAGACCTGTGGGCCCCGATGATGTTTTAGTACTGGTTTAGCTCTGATGTAGTTACACAAATCACGTAATACCTCAGAAATGAAACTGCCCCAAAAGACTTCAAAGCTTCTTTTAAAATATGTTGGAGCACATCTAGATTTTGAAAAAAAAATTCAAATTCGATCCTTCTTTTGTTGAATATTTAGATCCTCTTACTTGCACATTACACTTATTGTCCATCCTTTGCAAGAAAGCACTTCTGGTTTTACTGAACAGAGCTCTGGGATTGTGATCGCTGGGGACATACGGTTTTACAAGTTACTGGTGACACCTTCCCTTCTCCACCTATTTTCTACTGCAAATGGATTTCATTTTCTTTAACTGGAAAATGTTCTTTAGAAATGACCTGCACATTATTGTCTCCAATCTCCCCCAGCCCAGGGCAGCCTGGATGAAGCTATAAATGAAAATCCAGTGTAATCAAAAAGTAAATTCTGATCGGCTCCACATGCCCCCGTCCATTTTAGTGCCGTGCTTATGTGGATTGCAGCCCAGAGGCCGCAGCGTGAGGGAAAAGCCAAGTCATGGACTTCTGCTTTAGCTGTTGATCATGCTATAAAACCCCAGCCGTTGCTCTGATAAAAAATAAAGAGGCAGCCGTTATCAGCGAAAAAGTGCACTGCGGGTTTTTGTATAACTAAACAGCAACGGCTGCTTTTGTTCTGCTGCTCATATACGATCTGCTTGACCATCTCGGCTCTCGCGTTTGTAAGAAGCAGCTTCTGGCTCTCTGAGCGGTCACCGGCAGCCGTCCCTTTGCCCCCGGACGGCTCAGCTTCCCAGTCTTTGCAGCGTTGGTGGGACTGGTCCCAGGCACCTCTGTGACATTTAGTGTCCAGAGCAATAACAGAACACGATGGGGTTTGTTAGAGGACTATGTTTCTCACGTGGCAGACTCTTCTCAGGTTCTGAAGTCCTATCTAGAATTACAAGCACAGCTTTGTAAGCAAGAACTAGACAAGATATGTATGTAGGAAATCTTTTCTTTTTTTAGTGGACAAGCTGGAGGACAACCAGGTTTTGAAAACAAAAATCTGTGACGGTATGCGGTTCCAAATAGCCACCAATGAATAATCAATCACCAAGCCCATGTGGATAAACTGGGGATGGCCCCTGGGAAAGTTCCCAGCTCTCACTGGAATTGGTGAGACTGAACCGAGAAGAATTTGGGTGTTGGTGTGTGCCCCCTTCCTGCTGGGCATCTCAGCATTTTGCCCAGCGAGATCCTTTTTACAGTAACTTGTTCTTTTTTTTTTCATATAAATCAAACACAGGATGTCCCTAGTAGCCGAGTGCAGTCCAAGCCAAAGCCAAGTCAGGGGGTCGGTTCAGAAGATTGTGGCTTTTGAAGGCCAGGGAATGGTTCTTCAAGAAACACCAGTTCCAGAGCAGGGGCAGAGCAGTGGCTCCAGGCTTTCTGGACTAAGGGAGAATGTCAGTCCTCAAAGCCTCCCTTAGGACAGAGTTGTATTTCAGATTTTTTTTTTTTTTTTTTTTTCTTTAAAAAAAAGTATTTAATATGGGTCAGGTGATTGATGGCACTTCTTTTAATTCTGTGTTAAAAATTTCTGTTAAAAATACTGGGTGGGAATACTTCCCGTAAAAGTAAGGGGGTATTACACCTTTCTTTTGGGAGATACTGAGCTTGTAAAGCTTTTAGCGTTCTCTGCCTTCCCCCTCATTTATTAAATTCGTATTTTCTCATGTACTAAACCACTACAAGTCATAACAGCTGTTAACTTGATATCAACAGAAATAATGGTTAATTTTATGGGAGAGAGATGGAGGGAAATATTTTACTAGGGGCTAAATAAACGCATTTTCCATCGCACCTCTCAGTCCTCAGTGCATTAAGAAACCACATTTCTGTCAGCAAGGAAACCCACGGCGGCTGTCTGGGCTATCAGCATCTTCATGGTTCTTGTGGGCGGAAAATGTGAGCATCGTTGATGCATCTCCCATCCTGGAAATGCAGTGGAGAGGCTTTGTGTAGGGCTTCCCTTTCCAGCTAGGTTGCAAAAACAGCTTAATGGTGAGAATTTGTTTGGCCCAAGAAATCGTAATGGTGGAATAGTTGGGTTATGGAGCAGGAGAGCCTTCATTTCAGCATTCCCGTGGGGTGGAAGGAGGCGCCTGCTGGCAGCCGTAGCCTTGCTGATGGCTGGTAGGGTTTGCCTAGTTCTTCAGGCGATCCAAAGAAAAAGTACATTTAAGTCCACAGTGTAGTAAGTGGAAACTATGAAGGGACAATCGTGAAATAACTTGTTCATAGAAAGTGTTCATAGTTAACTTGCTAATTAGAAAAAAATAGATGTTAAACATTTTTTTTCTTGGTAATAGGAAGAAGAAGTGTTGTCACTTCCATTAACTGTATTAATGGTCACTATTAAAGATTGCTGAAAAAACACACACTAGTTTGCACATGGGTATTTGGATGCCTGTTTTGAAACGTCAATACTGCCACAGAAAACCTTCTCTCTCTGCAGTTAAGTGATTCATTCTTGCAAAATTTCTTTTGTATTGCAAGGAGCATCAGCACAGATTTCGGTTGGCAGCCATATATACTAAATGCGCCTAGGTAAAAGTCTGAGGGATCAGATACACGAAGAAAATTACCTCAGGCTAAGACAAGCAATTTATTTTCCACTTGCTGTGAGCCCGAAGCTCATACTGATCCACAGTACCTACCCATCTCTCCACAGAAACATTTTCATATATTGAGCCTAAGTAATGTAGCTAGTCTGTCGGAAAATTGTCTGTTGCACTAATGTTCTGCTAATGACTCGTGCAGCTTTCTTGTTTCCCCATCATCATCGTTTGTGAAACTACTGCCATATAAACACCCTCCGTCATCAGTCAGTTCGGGAAAACTCGTCCTGGGCTGGCTGCATCCTGGATTCTGGTGGGTCATTAGGAAAATGCATGTTAGGCAGCCCAGCACCCACGCCCAGGGATCTGGAGCGTACTGCAGTGGTTGAGTCTTAGCCCCAGGGCACAAGAACTGGTGGAGCTTCAGGTGGAACATGGCAATCACGAAAACCGAATTCAGACTGGGATCAGTACCAAGTGTTACCCTGAGGTCAGGGAAAGGAAGAGCCTGTTTAGACAGGGGACACCAAAAGAGGTTGGCTTGGTTGGTCTGGGAAGGATCTAGCCTAAAGAACTACTCATGCTAGAAGCAAGACTGGAGATGAACCGGCCCATAATGAGCTCAGGTTGAGTTCATTACGGGCCGGTTAAGAGGGTTAGACAAGTTTAAGGAAAGGGTATTGCGTGTATGTTGGAGGTGAAGTGACGTGCCTTGCTTTGAGCTTCAGTAGGGCCTTGGCAGTTCCAGATCTACCCATTCTCTATAGAGAAAGCCTGAGCTATTGGTGCCATGGTACAGATGGACAATATTCTTTGGTAGCGCTTTAAGGTACGTGCACCCACTAAATCACACAAGGAAGCACAACACAAAACCTGGCCTAAAATGTTGTGTTACTAAAATCAGGGCTTACTCCAGTCAAGAACATCCGTGACCTTGCACATCCTAGAGAAAGAGGCTGGACTTGGAGTTTAATAACTGTCGTATTTACAGCTAACCTATGGAATGGGCTCCTTTCCCAGGAATCAAATTTACAAGTGCAATCCTGTCTATTTAGAAAAATACTGAGGCATCATGCCTGATAGTAAGCCTTTTCTATTGAGGTTTTTAAAGGCTCTGATGCCATCAGGAAATAAGCTATTTACAGGCCTGAATTGTGTAAAACACAGAAGAGTCAAGCTGAAAATGATGTGAGTCAGTTGAAAGAGCATACCGAAATCTGAAAATGGGAGCTTGTTATTAAAGGCAAAGACAAAGCCAAGGGCCTATAGGACATGTAATAATGGTATAAAGCTTCAAAACACATCCTCAGGGATTTATAATGTTTAAGGCTTGGGGTTTTTTTTTCCCTGCAAATAATGCCTCCTTTTTCTTCTTGTCTGTACACACATTCCATCAAAATAAAGTCAGTGTTTAATTTTAGGGAAAGCTCTGTTGAGAAGGCGATTTGCTGTACTTCAAGACAACCTTAGCATGCTTTATCTGTGTTCTTTTGAAAAATACTACTTATCTCCACAGCAGAAATGCGAAGAGCATCCTATTCATAACGCCTGCCTGCAGAAACGGCATATTAAATCTTTAAAATTTGTAATTTATTGGGGTTTATTCTCAAGACTTGCATCAGATACAATGTTTTTCATTAAAATATTGAAGTAAATTTGCAGGAGAGAGAGAAATTATTTTCATTCATGTACTGATCTCGAGTGCAAGGAGCCAGGCACCATGCAGAGGACAGCTACTGTATATCGATGACCCATCAAATCAACCATGGAATTGCAACCCAGCTTCTGTCATCTGTTTGAAAAATCTCTTACAAATTACCAAGTCGTATTAGAAATATCAGGAATAAGAAGTGCTTTCCAAACAGTGGGTTGCCAAATTACATAGTCTGTTTGTTTTTTCCTTAGGAAAGAAAAAGACTCATAAAACCATTTAAAAGCCTTGAAAACCTGAGAGGCAAGATACGTTTGTACAGTGGTGATATTCTTACATTAGAAACCCAACTTATTATCTACTTTCTTACTGTGTTTATTTTCATAAAATAGATTAATCTTGGGACAATATGGGCTATTCTTTCATTGCCCATGACTCAAGTTATCCTGCCCCGTTACACAGGGTCTGCCCCTCTTCAATATGAAGGCAGTAGTAAAGCTTTTATTTCATCCAATGGAGAAGAATCATGTCTGTGACTGTTATCCTCATTCATCGTAATCACCAGATAAAATTACTTGCCTACATCAGCTTTCCTGACAGCCACCCAGATAACCTCCACTGTCAGGGTAAAAGCCAGTTTCATGAGACCTCCCTTGCAGCTCTTCCCTTCTGCCCTGCAACGCAGGACAAGCACCTGCAGCGGATGGAGGACAAACCGCTGGGGATGCTCTTTCATTTCCAATGTACGTGCTGTAGCGCATTCATAGCCTTCTGTACATTTTAAATGCGAGGGAGAATTTAAACCTATTTTACCTTGTACAGCCTCTAAAATTTACAGAGCATAACTAATTTTGGAAGCCCCGTTCCAACTATTTTTTGCTTTTAGTGTATCTGCTGGCTGAAGAATGAAAGAGGACCAAGACTAGAGAAATCCTGCTCCGTCTGCTAATCACGTTTAAAGAACAGAAATGGAACTCAGTCTTGGCATACTTGGAATCTCAGAACGACGTGGAAGGATCTGAACATCCTGTGACCCACAGGGGCACCTACCTCACGAGGATTTCATACTACAACTCAATCTCTGCTTCTTACTGGCTATCAAAATCAGTTCAAATGAGAATTTTTTAAAAAAGAGAAATAGCTCTAAAAGAAGAACAAGGGCGTTAAGAGATTGGGTTGGATTTTGGAGTAGAATTTCCTTTTTGGTTTTTGACTACTCTGACAGCAAAGGCAGCCTAGCGGGTGGAAGAGAACTGGTAATAATAATGAAATAAGGAGCACATGAGAAATATTTTTAACCATGAGAAATATGGATGCTGGAACGCCACAGGATTTTCACAAAGCAACAGAATCTTCTTCCTCTCCTTTTGCTGACTGGCTTTCTGGCAGTGGGATTATTTTTGCTTCCTACACAGTTCTAGATCAAACTCCAGTTTTATGAGTCATGCAGGATCCCCCACAGTTGGGAAAGACCCCGGTGTGTAAGTAGTTGTTACTACCATAAAGGATGCCAAAAAAGCCTGCGCTAGAAATGGTAGCCGATAAATAAAAAGTGAAATGAGTCAGTATCTCAGTAGGTATTTGCAAAATCAACATAATAGCACTGGCTGTAGGAAATGCAGAAAATTTTTGTTATTAAAAAAGCAATGTACGCATGTGTGCGTACATCTATATGATAAGCCAGCCATCTATAGCTCCAGTTGTTTATCTTCCAGTAGGAAAAAAGGGAGTACTTCTGGCCCTTGTTACATTCTACTTGGATAGTTCCCTTTCCTGTGGCTGTATTATGGTTTTAGTTTTCAATCGTTAGTGATCAAGTACGAAACTGTATTTTACTGTTAGCCTGCATCTATACCTACACAGTTTATACATGTAACATGCTTACACAGGCTTCAGTCCTTAGAGTAAAACAGACTTTTATTGATTTTTTTCTAAGAGTTAGATGCTTGCAAGATCAAATTCTCTATTTCTGAGCTATATTTACATGTAAATGTTAATAAAACCATATATTGAATTGGCTGATATGGAGACACCTTACTGTGCACTCAAGACTTTGAACATACCAATAACAAAATAAATGGATTTATCACGGGAGGTGCCGAGATCTAATATAGAGGCTGTTAACACCAACGCAAAGATTTGGAACTCAACCAAGTCGAGATGGGATCGAAGTTATTCCATTAAGTGGCCACAGATTTTATTTTGGTACTACTCTGAACTAAGAAAAGCGTTATTTTCTCTCCAGTTAGACTGCTGTATTACATGACCCTCCCCTACCCCTTTCCCCAAGTCCTTCTGCGCTTCTGGACGGGCTTCTACATGAAGCTTTGCCATTTTCTGAAGACCTCCTTCTTCCATTCACAACTGATAACCCAAGGTACCATTACACTCTACTGAGTAAATACATGTTTTATGGAGTGTATGTTTTCCATCATTATTTCATTCCAAAATGGTTTCACTAGTACTGCTCGGAACGTAGAGCAGGTCATCTGCCGTGTCACCAGGAGAGGAGGGCTCAGTCGACCGAGATGGCGAAAACGCAAGTAGCCTGTATTTGGCCATTTCTCTTTATCTCAAATATCACCTAAATTTTGAGACTGTTTCATGCAGCAAACAGATCACAATCTCGCTTTGAGAAGCTTGTAAGATGAATAGAGAGGGAGAAAGAGGGAGAGAAAAATACGTCATATTTTATGTATTTGCGTGTTTAAGAACAGACCTAGAAGTTGTTCCTTTTGCTTTAGTCCTCAGTCTTGTCATGCCAAAGTCAGCAGTTTTTCCACAGATGGGTTTATTTCATAAGTGCTTGCAAAATATAGAGGTACTAAAATTGCTGCCTATTGCAGAAAACACGGGAGAAGTTATTTCTCTCAAAGTTTTAAGTTATCGATGCTTTATAGATAAAGTCGTTACCTAATTAAGGTGACTCATTCGGGCACAGTGATGTTTAATTTGTATACGCTAGACTTGTTTCACTCAAAGGGGGCAGAAGGATAAAAGGAAAACATATTTGCCAATGAATTTATAAAGAACACTTCTGGTTTTACTCGGTGCCCTGTACTAGGAAGCAGCCATTCCAAAGACGTGTTTTCAAGCGGCTGTTTAAAAACTTTTCTTTTTGCAACTGGTTCTTCATCTATGGGTAAAAGAAGTTATTTCAGCAATGCATTTACAAGTCACTGCAACGCCTGTTACGAGTGGTGGATCTCCGCAACTATCAATATTTACTCTATTTCTGTTAGAGTGATGGATCATTTGTAATTTAAAAATTTAGCAGGGCCAATCAGTGGCTCATCTGCATCCTGGTAATTACATGCAGCACATTAGCAGGGTAGGCATTTACTAGGTATTTTTGGACTTGCTTAATCGAATAAATCATATGATGCATGAAATAACTGAAAAACTAAGATTTATTATATCAATGATTAACACTTTCAAATTACAAAAAGACAATCCAGGCTGTAATTGATATTTTATAAAAATATAAAATATTATTCTACTAAATTTTTGACAAGCTCAGTAATTCTCTCCAAATAACTTTTGTGTGTTTCTTAGAAGTTACTTAGTCCAATTCTTCACCATGAAACCCCTGAAAACTACAGAAAACCTGGGCTTGGTCCAAGCAGACCAAGTCTTCTTGGCCATGTGCAGACACAGGGGCTCCGACTGCTCGCGGAGCTGAGCTGGCATCGGGGCGCGTGTCCTGGAAGCGTAGGTACCCTGCGCCGCGCTCGTCGTGCTGCCGCAGCGGGGGCGTAGCGAGGAGTTTAGTGTCAAATCTGATTCTGACATAAAGACAAACTCCAAAGATTGCGTTGTGCTTGATGACTCAGGTTACATTGACTGTCCAGAAGTAGTTGAGGTTCAACAAGGCCAAGTGCCGGGTCCTGCACTTTGGTCACAACAACCCCATGCAGCGCTACAGGCTTGGGGAAGAGTGGCTGGAAAGCTGCCTGGTGGAAAAAGACCTGGGGGTACTGGTTGACAGCCGGCTGAATATGAGCCAGCAGTGTGCCCAAGTGGCCAAGAAGGCCAATGGCATCCTGGCTTGTGTCAGGGATAGTGTTACCAGCAGGAGGAGGGGAGGGATCGCCCCC
>NW_009260758.1:865824-867125 GCF_000687185.1 Egretta garzetta
GTTTAGTGGTGGGATGGCAGGGTTAGGTTAGTGGTTGGACTTGATGATCTCAAAGGTCTTTTCCAACCAAAGTGATTCCATGATTCTATTCTATGATTCTAGTTATAAATGAAATAAAATAAGGCACGGAGGAGTATGCGATACATCAGAGTCCAGTAGGGAGGAGAAACCCAGGGAACGTTTCCCATGAACTGAAACAGCCTTCTCCAAACCGTTAGTCTTATCTTTAAAACCTCTGAGAAAATAAGGACTAGTGACCTCTGGTGAAAGGGGCAAAGGTGGCAGTTCCAGAGGTGGAGATCTGGGCTAACTGCATTGCCAGCAGCAGAGCTTCTCCAGGTTTGAAGGGTCATTTATTGAACACGGGGGAATACAGTTTTGGTCTCAGCCTTCACCGTATAACCTCTTTGGAATGGATATGCATATATGAAACCAGAACTTGGTGTTTCTGGAAGATACTGTTCAATACAGACACACGGAGTGCCAAATGGACAACCAGACACATCCTTACAAAAGCCTCCTCCCTCCCAGTGTCACCTATGCCATTTCTCAGTCCTGTGCTTGACTTTCAGACCTCCTGCTTGTCTACAGAAGCAACCCTTGAGGCGAAGCAAGCGACTCCCAGCTGACGATGCTGGTCTCAGAAGTGGTCCCCAGGGAGACAGAGCAGCCACAGCTCCCACCCACAGCAGTGAAGAAACAAGCTGGTGGGTCGATCCTGCTCTCGTCCTGCTCCTGGAGCATCACGACATGAAGAGCACTGCCCACCCTGACACCCACCTGGGGCTTTGCTCCCTTCCAAGGTGAGCCGAGCCCTCTCCACACCAGCCGCCCACACGTTACCCAGCCCTGCTGCCAGGACACTGCTGGGTGCAGGCGAGGAGGGGCTGCGCCTCCCGGAGCCGGTGGTGGGAGCAGCCGCAGGGCCCCCTGCAGGGGTGAGCCCCCCGCTGCCGCCCCGGCATTTGCCAATGCTGGAGCAACCAGCCAGAGGCAGACCCAGCCAAATACCTCGAGGGGGGCTTGGCTTCAAAAAGCAGTTGGGAGTCCTGCTCTGATCAAAGCTGACAGATGCATAAATCGCTGGAATCACTAGAGTTTGTTAAACTAAACACCTGGAAATGAGATGCTGATGATCACTTAAAATTTCTAAATAAACCCCGTAAGTCATCTTAGCCTCCAGCGTTAGACAGACTGCTTCAGTTCGGGAGGTGGCCGGGGAAAACACCGCCCTGCGTTAACCGCGGAGGACTGAAGGGCAGCGCCGTAGGAGGGAGAGCTGGGAAGCAGGACCACCCTGC
>NW_009260758.1:867147-870605 GCF_000687185.1 Egretta garzetta
TCTGGGGCACTTCTGTAACTTCTGTGCATTCTCAGTACAGCATCCTGTTAAATATTTCAGGACTGTTCCTTACAATTGCTTTGCCCTGTCATTGTTCAAGTTCAGAAGAAAAGAAAAAAGCAATAGGTATCTACTCCATCTCAAATACTTGATCTTTAGAAACTGTGCTCCAGGTAAAAACCAGGTCCCGTTCTTTTGATAATTCAGCTAGCTGGAAAGTCGAGACAACATTGGCTGGTATCACCAAATTAAGATCTTACGAACTGGAAGGTGAAGTTATAAAAACATTCTGCAATAGAATTTAAGAGCAGGGACTCGCTCTCTTCCCAGTGATACCAAAGCCTTTTGCCGTCTTCAACAGGAGGAGAATTAGGCCAGTACAAAATAGGCCAATCCAGTATTTCCCTTCAGTGCCGTACATGGAAAAATGAAAGCCGACATCGAAATAGCAAAACAAAATTTGAATAAAGTTGCAAGGCTTTAAGCAGCAACGAGTAAGGGATTGTGGTTTAGAAGAACTTTAATCTGGGTACCCCTTAAACCTGTATGGAGGCATGTTCTGTTCCTGACCTTACAAAGTCCATTAGCAGAGGACTTAATTACTCAGCTACGGGAAAAGAATGAAACCGGAAAGAGCATTGACTAACCAAGACTTCCTCAGCACTCTTCCCTCTCAAAGTAGTCCTTGGATTTCTCTTTGCAGAATCAAAGCACTCCGAGTCTTCAAGAAACACCGTCATTTACGACTCCTGCGACACACCAACAAATTTGGTCGCTAAGCCCACTCCCCATCTTTCTTCCCGTAGCAGGTACACGTTAATTGTAGAGACAAAACCCGAGTAGGGGAGAATTTTTCAGTGTGCTTCCCTGGATTTCTGCAGATGCTCCTGACGGAGCGGGCAGGGTGGGGGCTGGCTCCCCCCTGCCTCTGCTCCCCCAGGAGCCCAGTGGGCATTGCCCACCTGCCCGACACAGCCGGGAGGAAAACGATTCCAACTCAAAAGTTGTGTTTTGTGCAGACCTCGCTGTGCTGCACGTTATTTCTAAGAAAGACGCGTTTTGCATTTGCTGTAGCTTTTAAGGCCTGATCCTGCGAATTACTTAACCGCTCTCGACTGGAGCCAGGAATTTGCGATTCCTGGGAGCATCACGCGTCTCCCATGATGGCATTTCCAACTGGGAGAAGATGCAAAAATCAGCTGTGGTGAGGCCGAAATGCGGGTTCCCTGTCGATTATGGCATTCTATAAACAGGGAGGAGGGGAAATGGCTTTATGTCCTTCCAAAAACTTTACATAGATTTTCTTCAGTTCTGTGTCTACAAAATGTCTGCCAGGAAAAAATCTGGAGCTTGGCAGGATGAAGCCTCACACGTGTATTGTTCGTGTAACTATGGTAACCTACAAATGCCACCAGTGTTTCCATTTCATACACAAATGAGGGGACAGCTGTGGAGACCACATGGCTGCCAATGGAATAATATATGTGAGCTGGGGTGGCTTGGTCAGAAAATCGCAACTCATTTATATTAATCAGGGCTTCAAAGAACAGTCACCTCCGCCGTCACAGAGCGCGCGGTATAAAAGAAAAGTGATTTTTATTTCTGAAAACGTTTGGCTCTTCACCAAACGTGTGCAGCATCTTGCTACTTTGCTGGTTGGGAAAAAAAAAAAAAAATAATAAAATGGATGCTGTTAGCAAGCGGTGCTCTTCTATAACCATCACTTAACTTTTGGCTTTGTCTTTTTCTGATGCCTGGTCCTAGTCTGAGCCTGACACAAAGCCCGACCTGGGACCAGGCGTGCTGCAAGGCGTTCGCCTGGGGAATCAGCGGTTCCAGAAGAGGCAGAAATAACGCGGCAGAGAGCTCTGACCCATCTACTAAAGTGAAAAAAACCTTTTTTTACTCATCGATATCACTAATAGAAGTAAAAGCTTCAAAACAATTCGCACAAGAAATTAAAAAGGAAAATTATTGTTTAAATGAACTTAGAGTTTATATCATCCCTAACAACAAAGACAACAAAAAAATCCATAGATTCAATAATGCAAGTAAGTTACCTTTTCAGTAAATATTAAACCCCGCAAGCTGCATCACCGGTAACGCTTGCCTGGGGTTATGATTCATCCAAGGTGCTTTAAGTGTCCCTATAATAAAAAATACCGAGGAGCTGGTACCGCCGCCTGCCTTGGCCGCGGCAGCCTGGCGGGCGGATGCAGCAGGGATACCGCACGCCGATTAGCAAAAGTTTTCCCCGGCTTCTGCAGTGCCACGATACCGTATCGAAGTCAAACAAAAGGCTGCAGCGCTACCCCCGCGCGGGCTGCCGGCACCGCGCTGCGCGCCCCGGCGGCGATCCGTAGTTCCCCAAATACCGAGGGGCGCGTAGTATTTCCTTATGATCCGATGATGAAAGCTTCAACTAACGCTTATTTAAGTGATGACATTTTCTCCACGAACGCACGTACGACTGGTTTTAAGCCGGGGCTGCCCAGCCTCCAAGCTGGATCCCTGCCTACGCAGCTGCCTGAGCCCGGGTAAATCAGACCGAGCAGAAGTTTCTTTTCTCAGCCTGAGTTTGGATGCGCTCGGCTTTACTCACGTCAATAACGGAAGGTCTTTCACAGTGAAAAAGGTTTTATTCTTTTACAATCTATATAGCTTGATACAAAAGCCTACTGCCTTTCATAATCAGTAGTGTCATTTGTGTCTGTCCTAGGTAAATGGAAAATACTTCCCAGTCGTCGCAGTAACCGGTCTGAAGTCCGAAAGGGTATATAGGGTATATAATTTATAGGGACTACACAAAATTTTAGTCAGGTAACTTTTTAACTGTCAAGGCCAGAGTTAAAACTCCAGCCCCTGGGCAGCCCAGGGCTCGCTCCCTGGCCCATGGGGTGGCATCGGGGCTGCAGCAGGCTGGGGGGTACCCGGTGTAGGAGCCCACAGCCCAACCCATCACAGCAAATCCTGTACTGCACCGACTGTGTCCTCTGGGAAGCTTTGTGCATTGGCTTTTCTCTCTCGGTGCCTTTTAAATTAATTTAAATCCCAGCTTGCAAAGCTTTCGGTAGGACCCTTCTGAGGGCAGTTGGGACCGACGCGGTATGGGACTTGGGTCGCTGGAAGCATCCGCGAGATCGCCTCGTCTGCATGGAAATTATTCGCCGTAAAAGGTTTATGGGCTTGTTCAGAAATACCGAGTTGGTTTTCTAGGGATCCCTTAAGTCCCTTAAGGAAAAGGGCTTGAAGGGTCACAGACGAGTTTTTATTGAGGAGATTCGTTGCTGGGGAACTATCGCGCAGCTGCAGGACAAAAATCTAAGCATCGCTGTGCGCGGTCTCCCGCCTTCGGGCAACCTTATTTTCTACTTTGAGCTGGATCCTCTCACTTTTCCTTCCATCGCCCAGCGGGAAAGCCGCTCCGGACCCGCGGGAAATAACTTCGGGAGAGCCGC
>NW_009260758.1:871663-872955 GCF_000687185.1 Egretta garzetta
CCCTCCCGCGCCCCGCCCCCCCCCGGCGAGCGAGCCTCGTTGTGAGCTTACCCCCATCGTTAGGCTTCAGAGTCAACAGGGGGAATTTTCCTCTAGGAAATGCTAGGAAACTGCTGGGACCGGTGCTGTTTAATGTGTTCACCAATGACTTAGACAGTGAGATCGAGTGCACCCTCAGCAAGTTTGCGGATGACCCCAAGCTGAGGGTGTGGTTGACACACCAGAAGGACGGGATGTCATCCAGAGAGACCTGGACAGGCTGGAGAGGTGGGCCTGTGTGAACCTCATGAGGTTCAACAAGGCCAAGTGCAAGGTCCTGCACCTGGGTGGGGGTAACAAGGACATGGACCTGTTGGAGTGGGGCCAGAGGAGGGCCACAAAAATGATCCGAGGGCTGGAGCCCCTCTGCTCTGAGGACAGGCTGAGGGAGTTGGGCTTGTTCAGCCTGGAGAAGAGAAGGCTGCGGGCAGACCTGATTGTGGCCTTTCAGTACCTAAAGGGGGCCCATAGGAAAGACGGGGAAAATCTTTTTAGTAGGGCCAGCTGGGACAGGACAAGGGGTCATGGTTTTAAACTAAAGCAGGGGAGATTTAGACTGGATCTAAGGAAGAAATTCTTTACAATGAGGGGGGTGAAACCCTGGCAGGGGTTGCCCAGAGAAGGGGTGGAGGCCCCATCCCTGGGAACATCCCAGGCCAGGTTGGCCGGGGCTGTGAGCAACCTGATGTGGTTCAAGGTGTCCCAGCTCCTGCAGGGGGGTTGGGCTGGGTGACCTCTGGGGCTCCCTTCCCACCCAAAACATTCTATGATTCTATGATTCTATGAAAGCAGCGTGACTCGCTGAAATGACCTTCGCGGTATCCTCTGCGGTGGAATAAGAGCGGGGAGGTTCCCCAGCTGGGTGTCAGAGTGCCATCGCTCCAGCCTAAAGCCCTCAGTGGTGACACCAGAAGTGATTCACTGCATTCAGGCAGGCAGAAACCTGCTCTTCCCCACTGTCCTCCTGCAGAGATCATATATGGACTGGGCTGAGCACGCAGGTCTCGGAGAAGTAGGCTTAACTCAGGTCTCGGAGTTCAATTTGCAATCCCTTAGGAAGAGGAGGCGGAGCGGTTGTTTCTGGCTCTGGGAGAAAGGTTGGGGTGTCATCATCTAACACAATCCCAGAATCGTTTGGGTTGGCAAAGCCCTTTCAGCTCCCCCAGCCCAACCATTCCCCTACCCCTGCCATCCCACCCCCAAACCCTGGCCCTCAGCACCGCCTCTGCCCGGCTGTTAAATCCCCCCAGGGC
>NW_009260758.1:875410-876097 GCF_000687185.1 Egretta garzetta
CCTACCCCTGCCATCCCACCCCCAAACCCTGGCCCTCAGCACCGCCTCTGCCCGGCTGTTAAATCCCCCCAGGGCTGGGGACTCGACCCCTTCCCTGGGCAGCCCCTTCCCGTGCTCAGAAGGACCAAGGACCTGAACAGGTCGACATTCCGTTTTACGCAGTCTCAAGCGTGTTTGAGATCCAGGTCTCCTTTATCGGGATAATAAAATAATTACAAAAGGACTCGCATAGAAAAACCTGTTACGGCGCTCTGCAGAAATGCCAGCACGAAGAGCGCGGCGTCGGCTGCACCGCCGTGGCAGAATTAACTTCTGGGTCGATTGCAGAACCGCGTGTGATACCAAATGACATCATTAAGTATGCCCAGCTTAAAAACCATCTTCTTTCTCCCTTTCCCACCCACCCCCCTAGTTCTCTATTGAGAATATTTTGGCCGTGTCAAAGAATTCAGTATTTCTTTTTAAGCATATTGTTTTCCTGTGGCTTCTTTGTTGAAAACCTTCTTAGTGTGAAATTAGCTTTGAAACTCCTGGCCCTGGTAAGGTATTGAGCTGACATCTGTAGATCCGAAGACCAGCTTTATTAGAGAGAAATCCCCAATGGGATGGTGCTTGGCCAAAAGTAAGATTATTTTTTTTTTTCAGTATCTCTGTGTATTTACATCTGAGTGTAGCATCTCAATTACT
>NW_009260758.1:876227-881212 GCF_000687185.1 Egretta garzetta
CCTGCGGGGAGAAGCTGCACGCGTCCGCCTGGCGCTTTGTAGTTAAAACCGAGCACTCGGTCTGCTTGGGAAGCGTGGAGGCAAAGCAGGTCACTTCCTCCCTCCACGCGTGGGGAAGGAGCCGAAGGTGCTGTAAATTATGGGCTGTGTTTTACTCGACGGATCCGTGATCCACCATGAAATTCCCGTCCTCGTGGGCAGCTGATACGATGGGAATTTGGGGTCCGATACGCTGTCTTAATGAATTACGCTCCTGTGTGTGTTTGGCGGGGAGGGCAGCATTCTTTTATAGCAGGTACAGTGATATTTCTACTTTTAATAGAAATACCTTTCATTTCAAACTGAAATATCGTCTGGCTTTAGCGTTAGAAGACCTGATGACAAGTACGGCGTAAGGCTACACGTTCTTTGTGACGGGAGGAGAGGAGAAAGATCGGTAGAAATACAGGCGCTGCGTTGGTTTTGGTTAAGCGGGAGTTGACGGAGCTATCGGCATCCTGGAGACTCAGCTTCCCCCGAAGCCCGACTGTGGTTCCGAGGTGCCTGCAGAGAATTTCGCTTACGTTGCAACCTGGCGGGTGGGAATGAAGAGCGCTCCCGAGGCGGCGCTGGCAGAGGTGCTGCGGTCGCCTCGCTCGCTACGCTGGAAGAGGCGCACAGGAGAGGCACGTAGGTGCGAGGTGTAAAGCGTGTAAGGTACAGAAAAGGCTGATAACAGCATTTCGTAGAAAACCCGCTGTCCCTGTGTGGGGGACAGATTTCCCTTGCCATTGCTGTGCTGCTCCCGTCTCCACGGCGCAGTTTCTCCCCGGAGCATAGGAAGGGCAGCAGTGCCTGGTGCTCGCGATGGGTGCTGCACCTCGGGTCCCGGGCGGCCGCCGGGTGCTCAGGCAAAGCAGTGGCTGCTGTCTCAGGGGGGTGGCAACCCGGGGAAGGGGGAACACAGAGGAAGAGGGCAAGGGGGCGGCCGACCTCTCATGCTCGCGATGGGTGCTGCACCCCGGGTCCCGGGCGGCTGCCAGGTGCTCAGGCAAAGGAGTGGCTGCTGTCTCAGGGGGTTGGCAACCCGGGAAAGGGTGAACACAGAGGAAGAGGACAGAGGAGCGACCGACCTTGCAGTCCGCCTCCAGAGTTCCGATTCGGGAGGCGTGGGCTCAGTTGCTGGGTCTGTTAAGGACACGGGCATGGCCTCGGACGAGCTGTTAGACTGTTAGACTGGATCTAAGGAAGAAATTCTTTCCAGTGAGGGTGGTGAAACCCTGGCAGGGGTTGCCCCGAGAGGGGGTGGAGGCCCCATCCCTGGGAACATTCCAGGCCAGGTTGGACGGGGCTGTGAGCAACCTGATGTGGTTCAAGGTGTCCCAGCTCCTGCAGGGGGGTTGGGCTGGGTGACCTCTGGGGGTCCCTTCCCACCCAAACCATTCTATGATTCTAGGATTCCTGTTCTGTGAAATGAGGCTTCAAATCTGCCTCTCAAACTTCAAATCTCCCTCTCTCCCCTGCTGCGGTTGTAGTCCCTGCAGACCAGGGGGAAACGCAGAGAGTAGCCCAAGATCTGTATTTTGCCTGGCTTAGCCTGAACTGTAGCTCTGTTAATACTAAGATAAATATAATTTAAATCCAGTTTGACCTTAAGTGGCAGCTGTGACAAAGCATGGCATGTTTGAGGGCTGCATACAATTATTTGGAATTGCTAAGCACCATCCTTCAATCGTGACCTTTAGATTGCACCGAAGCCAGAGGAGGTTCCCCAGATTTAACTTCTGAACTGCAGATCACCCCGTTGGAAGGAGACTTCAGAAGCTATCATCATCACAGAGAATATTTGAGGGTGTGTAGAAGCTATAAGCAAAATATTTATTTTACACACTTGTCTGCATTTAATCCATAAGTCTATCTACTACGATAGTGTTTTACTGGTGTAGATGAGGCAAGTAAGCTGAGATCATAGCAGACGTGTCCTATAAGGCTTTACAGAAAATCATTGCTTTTTAATCCCTTTATCCCTGTTATTTCCTACCACTGTGAAAATCCAGTGGCAGGGAAAGCTGGCAGAGTGTAGGACAGATGCATAATATGTAATGCTAAGCAGGCAAAAATCCTTCTGTTTGTGTAATACTCCAAACACATTATAAATGTCAATGTTAGTGCTATGTGTCCTACATAAATAAAAATAACTTATCAATGTTCAACAGCGTATCATACATCATACGTCAGCCTCGTCCTAACATGCTGTCTTGCTATCAATGACTAATCTTCTGATTAGACTTAGCCAGAAAAGTTGTACTGGACTGGTTTGCGAAGAGCCGCTACCACCCAAGTGGGTGCTTGGGTATAAAAATGGATTGTGCACTGCATGTTATGCTGCACCTGATCTCGAGCCTCTATTATTATTTTTTTTTTTCATTTTTTTTTTCCCTGCATAACCACTGAAAACATGCTTAGATGGTAGAATTGAGCTCGAATGTCCGGAGGGCATCTAGAAATTTTCAGGTGCGTGATTGCTTCCTTGATCTTCACATTAAAGCATCCTCCTATCTGTCGTACAAATTCAATCAGCTGAGCTACATCCTCTCACGCTGAAAAGTCCGGGAGCCCTGGAAGCTGGCTGATCCTGGCACTGCTTGCGACTGTTTGTACTACAAGGGTGAGCAGGGCTTTAGGTAGCGTGCAGGGGAGAGGCTTACGGATTTGCAGTGTGCCCAGGGTTTGGGGATGGGGGAACGCTTCCTATGGATTTTGAACGGGAATATTTAAAGATGAACTTGGCAGTAGGCGCAGGGCTGTCTGTGAAAGAGTTTAGCAGGGGGGTTGGACTAGATGATCTCCTGAGGTCCCTTCCAACCCTTACGATTCTGTGATTCTGTGATTCTGTGATTCTGTGAAGGAGTTGCGTGAGCAGTAACAGCAACGGTTTTCTCCCCAAGTAAATCGTCCTGATTTCAGGGCATCCCCCCTGGCCGATACCGAGCAAGGACAGAACCTCTGCAAAGCACCCCACCGCCTTTGCGTTGCTCTGGGATGGACATGGGGCACGCTGGTTGGAACGCCCCCAGTCCTTTCAATTATAAAGTGTTGAATTATAAAGACTAAAACCCGCGTGTTTCTTCTCTCCTGCTCTCTCACAGGGGAGGAGATCGGACGGATGGGGTTTCCCAACACGCTGAGGGCAATTCGATTCCTCTTGGAACCAGGAGTTTCATCCTCTGCTCAGTACCAGCACCAGGAGGCCTGAGCTTTGCAGGACCTGGTCCCTCACGGCCCCGTTACGTTTGCAGCAGCCCAGCCATCCCTGCACGCTCGCCCCAGCGTCCCCCCGGCCCGGCCCCCTCTCCGCTGCAGGACCCCAGCGCCCCGCAGGCGCCCTGCCCGCCTGCTCCCCGCCGCTCCTCTTCCTCACTTTGAGGTCGCTGCTATTCATTCACGCAGTTGAGAGCTGCAAATTTTAGCTAATTCATGCACGCACAACCTCTTCCCCCTGTCATTAACCGCGGAGGAACAACGCCCTCTGAACCTCAGTCTTCCCTTCTCGCCCGGTTAAAACCCTGTCTGGTTTTCACGGCAGCTTTGCCAGAGCAGCTCGCAGGCTGGTCGCAGGCTGGAGCACGGGGCTTCCAAAACGCCAGCTGTAGGGACGTAACCCCAAAAGGATAAATTAGAATATACGTGATCTTTTAATCAAGGGCAAGAGAACATATGGAGCATCAAGGCAGAGTCAATTTAAGATGTTGACAACAAAAATATGGGTTCTTTCAGCCCTAATAATTTAAAACAGTGGTTCATTTTTCTGCTGTTCCTGACATTCAGTAGAAACTGCAGGGTAGTGACAGGCTCTCGGGCTGTTCTCATCCAACTTTAAAAACATCTGCCTTGGGAAATGACTTTGTGCCTAACCTATGAGCAGTTTTCCAATTATTTTACTAAATAAATACAAGTGTTCCGCAAAACCAGCTGCTACTCTTAGAAGATCTTTTTCCATAAGGTAAAGTCAATCAAAGAGAATGTGCTGCTTTTAGATAAGTGTTCCAGGAATAAATGCAAAGAGCAGAGCTGAAGAGCTGCCACGCTGAAACCCGGAGCAGGAGGAGCCCTCTGAGCCGCCGCTTGCTGCGAGGGGCCCCGGCTCTGCCCCAGTTTTTATTTTTTTTATTTAAAGGGATAGAGACAGTTTGCACTCCGTCGGTGACTTTGGTGTTTGCATTGCAGCATCCCACCGCGCTGCGGTATTACCTGTTTTGTTTACGGAGGGCAAGCACCCCCAGAGCAGAGCGTGTTGGCGTCAGGGCGGTTTGTGGCAGGGCTGAGAGCTGAACCCAAAGTTTTTGAATCATAGAATCACAGAATCGTTTGGGTTGGCAAGGCCCTTTCAGCTCCCCCAGCCCAACCGTTCCCCTACCCGGGACTCGACCCCTTCCCTGGGCAGCCCCTTCCAGCCCCTGACAGCCCCAAGGGGAAGGAATTGTTCCCCATGGCCAACCTCACCCTGCCCTGGCACAACTTGAGGCCGCTGCCCCTCGTCCCATCGCCCCTTCCCTGGGAGCAGAGCCCGACCCCCCCCGGCTCCCCCCTCCTCTCAGGCAGTTGTAGGGAGCGATGAGGGCTCCCCTCAGCCTCCTCTGCTCCAGACATGGAATCATAGCATCATTTAGGTTGGAAAAGACCTTCAGGATCATCAAGTCCAACTGTTAACCTTTGAGTGCTGGTCCAGGACGGGTTAATCACCCAACCCTGCTGGGGTTTCCAAATACGTTTACAGGGCTTTTTAGGTCCGAGGAGGTGGCATGGGAGCGTGCTGTTAATGCTCGTGCGGATCGACGAGCAGAGCTTGCTCTGTCTGTGTTGGCCATCTGTCCATGGTTTCCACATGGAAACCGTACAAGCCCAGGGGAGGCGGCTGCTGGCCAAAGCACGGCGCCGTATTTACGGGCTGTGCCGCGGGGCTGGGGCTGCCCGGCGTCCCGGGGAGGGGCGTCGGGGAACCCTGC
>NW_009260758.1:881325-882932 GCF_000687185.1 Egretta garzetta
GGAGCACAGGCCAAGGTGAAATCCAATGGAATAGTGAAATAGAAGTGAAAAGGCTGGCTTTCCTGTAGATTTTTTAGGCATTTAATAGCATGTAATAGAGCATTATCTCTCTCGCTAAGCAATGATAAGATGGCTGTAAGAGCGGCTCCTATAGACCCTCCTATAAAATCTAATTGGTTTCATATCTATTAAATTCTGAGGGCCTTTCTTTAAAGTTGTGGGTTTGTTTTGGTTTTTTTTTTTTTTTAAATCAAATAATAGATTTATTCTTGATGTCTTGGGCACATTATTGCAGTAACCTCATCCTTGGACCACAGCTTTGGCAGAACACACACATCCGTAATGAGGGACTACGTGTTCCGTGGAGTTTTTATTACAAAAGAAAATGAACAAGTATATTAGGAAGAAAGGGGGAAAAGAGAGAAGACTACTTTTTTGGCACAGCTTTGTGTTACAGATCTCATTTCTCTGGTTGCAGCTGCCTTTAGGCACCCATTTCAGTGAGCTGCTATATTATGCTTAGCTGTAGATGCTTCCCAAATCTGCTCTTGGGTGAAACAGGCATTTGTGCAGGTCTCCCCATAAAAATGACTGATGTGAGTTTTACCAAGAACTCTGGCACTTCTCCATTATAAGAAAGGATTACATTTTTGGAGAGATGTATCAAGATGGGAGTAGCGAAACAAACATTTTAAATGTCCAGTTTAATCCTCTCTCTTCCCCCAGCCAAGCCTGTATGAGCAGGACTCAGCCGTTCTGCAATGAAAGCTTCCTGAAAGAAATATATTTCCCCGTGGGACTACCCAGCTTTCAGTCCTGCTTCTGCAGGAAGGCAGGAGAGCTGCCTTTTCATTTCCTATTTATGAGATGTGCATTCGTATTGCCAAGTGACCATAGGATTCTGTGCTCTTAAGAATCTGCAAATGAGATGAAGCTCATTATTTTTTAATGCAAAAAGGATTATTGCGATCTTAGTGCGGGGAGATGTAACCTCAGATATGTGTCTTGCTGTGGGATGTGTATCGAGGCTTTTGCTTTAGGAAGCCAATAAAGCACATGCGGTATTTTCCAGTCACTCTCTTCAGCATATAAAAGCGGTATTTATTAGAAATAACACTAAAGGGGATTTTTTTTTTTTTTTAATTGCAGACCATGACTTGCAGGAGATTGCCCTCCTCCTCGCGTGCATTTTACTTTACAGCATTGAGATAAATGCAGGGGCACGTTTTCAAAACAAAGCTTCTCTTTAATAAGTGAAGATTCATTATCATCCACTCCGGTCTCCACATGCAGGAGTTGCTCTCACGGTCCTAAGGGAAAGCAAAGTCTGATAATCAAGTAATCCCTTGTTAATTTTTCCCTCCGTAAATTAGGATTTACTTTATAGGATCGCGTTGTTGGGTGTGAAGCCACGGCCCCGCTCGGACAACGACAGCCTCCACCTCGGGAGGGAAACCAAGCACCGAGAGCGCTGCAAAAAAAGACATTAAATCTGCTTATTGCACCCGCAGTTGCAGCGTGCGACACCGAAAGCAAACCCATGGGCTCGGTTGCGGTGCCCTGGCTCGCTCCTGGGTCTGCGGCTCGTCCCGCGCCGGCCGGACACC
>NW_009260758.1:882949-888680 GCF_000687185.1 Egretta garzetta
CGGGACGCGTACGCCGCTCCTTTAGAGCAGGTTGGTGGCGTGGAGCTGTGCAAAGAATTGTTGGTGGAGGGCGGCTCAAATACACCCGTAGGTGCTCGTGCTCTCGTGTCGCGCCTGTGTGGTCCCCTTCGGCGTTTCCGCCTGCTGTGTTAAAATGGTGCTGCAAACCAAACACAGAAACGGGCAGGGGTGAGGAGGTTTAAGAGGGAAGACGTGCTTATTAACCAGAAAAGCTGGATTTTCACCGCTGCCTGTTACTATACAGACACCGTACCTCAGTTTTGCACACTTCTATGGCCCCCATTTAAAATACTGTGTTAATAATTCATGTGTTCTCGTAGCAGTTCACAGGATAGCTGGAGAAATGGCACAGGAGCTTTCTGGGTTTATTTCTGTCCCCCAGGTGTGCTCAGCCCCACACGCTCACTCCTGGAGCTGGGATGTCCTCCAGGATCGCACGCCTGCACGTTCCCAGCCTTATCATGGAATCCTAGAATCATAGAATGGTTTGGGTGGGAAGGGACCCCCAGAGGTCACCCAGCCCAACCCCCCTGCAGCAGCAGGGACACCTTGAACCACATCAGGTTGCTCACAGCCCCAGCCAACCTGGCCTGGAATGTTCCCAGGGATGGGGCCTCCACCCCCTCTCAGGGCAACCCCTGCCAGGGTTTCACCACCCTCACTGGAAAGAATTTCTTCCTTAGATCCAGTCTAACCCTACCCTGCTTCAGTTTAAAGCCATCCCCCCTTGTCCTGTCACAGCTGGCCCTACTAAAAAGATTTTCCCCATCTTTCCTATAGGCCCCCTTTAAGCACTGAACGGCCGTAATTAGGTCTCCCTGCAGCCACCTTTTCCCCGAGCAGGGTGTGCCTCCCAAATCCCGTCGGTCTCCACTCATCCCCTATGGCCTCACCTTTACCGTCCCGGTCCCACCGCTGCCTGGCCATGCTTCAAACACAAACTCAGTGCTCTCCTCTGATGTCTGGCCGCTTTGGCGATGCCGCTGTGCTCGGAGCCTGGGCTCTGCCCCACGGCCCCACCGGTCCCACGCGGGGTGGGGAAACTTGAACGTTTTCAAGCCTATCGATCCGAAACAGAAGCATCAACAGGTAGAAAAGGGGTTACGCTTCCAGCTGAAGGTACCTGGCTTAGCGACATGCCAGGGACAGGTTCAAGCTATTGCAGAAAATAGTAAATTAAAAGGAAAATATCACAGCTTTGCTGTACGGGAGAGGCGTCAAAGGGCGTTAAGCAAGTACCCAAGCGCTGAGCGCTTTGTGGAGCCCTCGGGGAGGGACATCCCTGCTCCCAGCAGCAGCCTGGGATCTGCAGGGAGGTGGCACCGGGCAGCTGAGATCCCCCCTGGAGATCAGAGCCCTGGCAGGACAGAACAGGATAAAGTAAGGCTGCAGTTATCAAAACGCCCTTAGGGAATTAGGTGACCAGCTCCCAGGGAACAGAGGCACTTACAGCCCTCGGGCGCCTTTTAAGACCCCAGACTAATTTCCTTCACTGTGCTCTTGCTCTCTTGAGCTCATGCTCCACAAATACAGTAATTGCAAGCATTTGTTTCCAACCGTAGAAGCCTGAGCTCCAGAGCAAGTTTTATTTACTGCAATTATATCTGGCAGGAAATTTCTAATAGACTCAGGAAAACGATAAACCTCTCACTAAATTCATGAACAGAAAAATAGGGCAAATTGATCAAATAGGCTGTTTCCTACATAATAAAAAAATTACTACGTGCGTAACATTCTGGAGCAGAAATAGCTCTGGTGAAACCATAAAGACAAGGGGGAGCTTTAGCTAGAGGCACCTGCGCAGAGTTTTTAAATTTGGGTTCGCTCCTAGCAAAGAGCCTAAGAACCTGCTTAGCTCCAAAGCACCAGTTACTGCCCGTTGCTGTCCCCTTTAACCGCCCGTGTGCGCGATGGCGCTGGATTGAAATTTCAAAGAGCTGAATTCAGGTAGTGGGTTTTTCTAAAACGAGCTTTTAATAATTATTGAGCTTTTTCATCTCTGCCGTGTAGCTTAATTTACATTAAAAATTTGAATTTCATCTTGAATTCTCAATCTAGCAGTGTTAACACCTCTCTGAGATAAGTAAACGATTGCTACAAATTAGGTCTGGGCTTGGATGCTGCAGCTGATTAACATCACATAAGGACAATTAACAGCGTTTTTAGGAGTGGATAGGAAGAAATTATCATACGCGGTTGAAACTATAAAGAGAATTTTAGGGAGGTATGTAATTAGGCAAATTAGGCTGGGGTAGTGGCTTTGACGTGCCTCCCCTGATGAAAAGCATTTACGGATTCCTTAAGGACTATATAGGGGCTTAAAGACTATAGTCTTAGCTCTCTTCTAAAAGATATATTTACGGAACAATTTGAATGTCAAATTCATTCCATGTTAACATCATACCAGTTCTAAATGGTCTGGAATCGCCAAGAACATTAATGAGAGCTTCCCTGCCTGGACTCTGAATTTCTTTCTCGTTCGAGTTTGAATAAGGGGAAAAGATAGCTCAGGAAATGAGAGCGAACACGTAGGGAGCTTAAAGACAGCTTCCAGCAGAACTGGGTCTTTTCGATTTCCACCGTAATACCCATCTGCGTTCCCTTCTGAGGCCACTTTTTAAAACCATTCACGGGGCGGTGGTTGAAGGAGCTGCCACAAGGCTAAGAAGGCCACGTAAAATAATACGAACCTCGCCTTCCCGTTTTCCGACTTAGAGCGTGGTTATGTATGACCTTGTGTCACTTCATGCTTCATTATCAGTCATCATCCGAGGGCTGAGGGAAGCTTTATCTGCAGCCTGGCTTGGGAAGAGTGGCAGCAAATGGAAAATCAGAAAGGTTTGCTTATCGTTCGCGGGGAATGCTCTGCTTTGAAACCTCCACCGTGGTCCCCAGGCTCCGCGCGTAAGCCTACCTAAGGAATAATGTTACTCAGAGGCTCAAAATGTCCTCGTCCTTTGGAATAATGGTCATCAGGAGTGACAAGCTGCGAGCTGGAAATTATCCATCAATTGGCACCTCTGTCCTCCTCCCAGTGCACTGCTGGGTAGGCTGTGATTCCAGTTGCTGTGGTACTGGTTTCTGCTTGCGTGGAAGTGGGGAAAACCAGGAGGTACGTTGTTTTGGAAGTGCTCACCCATCCTCCAGGGCTGTTGGGTTTGCTCTGCCCACCCAGCGTCAGTCTGGCTGCGGAACAGCAGAATCGTTTAGGTTGGAAAAGACCTTTCAGATCATCAAGGCCAACCGTTACCCTAACCCTGCCATCAGACCTAACACTGCGGAGCGGCTCTGCGTACCCAGGTGGTGTTGGTGGGTATGTGGGGGGTACGGGGTGGGTATGTGGTGGGTACGTGGTGGGTACGTGGTGGGTACGTGATGGGTATGTGGTGGGTACCTGGTGGGTACGTGGTGGGTACGTGATGGGTACCTGGTGGGTACGTGATGGGCACCTGGTGGGTACGTGGTGGGTACGTGATGGGCACCTGGTGGGTACGTGATGGATACGTGATGGGTACCTGGTGGGTACGTGGTGGGTACGTGATGGGTACCGTGGGTATGTGGCAGCAAGTGCCACTTTGCCAGGCTGGTGGTGTGCTGATTTGAGGGTTTCTTTCTCCTTTTTGTCATCTCCCTGGCACGGTTTCCTCTCTGAGCTTGACTGATACTTGATCCCTGTGAGTCTCCCAAACAAAGAAGAGCAATTACAGCCTCTGATTAAAAAGCCTGGGCAGCGTGGGGTGTGCAAATCAAGATAACCATTTATCTGCAACTCTTCCCTCTCTGCCCGCCGGGGCTTAGGCTCAGCCTGCGTTCAGGTTGCAGAATTATTTGCTTTTGCTGTGATTGCAGCGTGGGATGGTGAAAGGGGGCGAGGGCAGGGCACGACTGTGGGTCTGCAGAGGGAGATAAGGGCTGAGGCACTGGGAGGAGAGCTGCGGCGCCGGCCCGTCCCCTGCCCATGATGTGCTTTTGCAGGGCGCCGGTTCACGGCGACACCCAAAGTGACCATTTCTTTCTGACGCAGTGGTCGGCTTCAGGCTGAGGGCAAGCCATGTGCTTGACCGCCCTTCCCTGTGTCCCACCCCACAGGACACCCGCCACCGCCCCTGATCCCACTGGAAAGATAAACCAGACATAAATGTTTTATTTCGAGGGGAGCACTCAATACTGCTGCGGCTATCAACATCGCTGTCAGAGGCTGAAGTGCTCCATCCTTGGGCACTAAAATAAATTAGCAAGCACAGTTGGCTAAAAGAAAAATATCTTTAGTGTCACCTTTAAAAAATGCCGCTCTCCTCTGCCCCTGCAAGAGGGTTTGGAAGGTAGTGGATATTTGTTTATCTCGCATATCGACTTCGTAGCATTTACGCGCCTCAGGAAAGACGTCCTTGATTATCACAAAGTGCAAGACTGAATGGATCCGAATACGAAACCCATCTGTTCTCACGCAAGACTGAGCTCCTGGCGGTGGACGTGGGGGTTCGTAGCGGAAAGCCGGCAGTGGCTGTGCCGCGGGTTCCCCATCCCGGGGGCAGCGCGGTGCCGTTCCGCGCGGCAGAGGGCGAGTTCCGCGCTCGCTGCTTTCCTCTTCCTTGTGTCTGGAGAAGCGGTGCTGCCGCTGAGCCTCTGGGGAGGACAAAATGAATGTCTGACAAACTCCTCCGCTTCTTCACACCTCCTGGCATCTCGCAGAGGACCCTGCTGGCTGTGCTGCAGCAGCCGAGAGGGCCGCAGGGCTGGCCATGTCCCTGCTGGCTGGACAGGAACCAGTTAGCCCCAGTTAGTTGCTTTTATGGTTGGACCCATCGCTTCAAGATTAACGCCCAAGATGTATGGGCTGTGTGTCAGCCCTTTGGGTTTTTAACTCACCTCGGGAGAACATCATGGCCTTGGGTGGTAAATATCATGCTGGAGCAAGCTTCCAGATCCACCACCTTAAATCTGTCTTGCATGACTTATTTTATGTATTTTCCAGTATTTCTACACCGTCCTGAATAGCATTATACGGCATTAAATGTATCTCTTACCAGATCGCAACGAGCTCCGTCCTTTTAAACGCTTGACCAAATTAGTTTGGAAATAAATTCCATTTATATTGCTGAAGTTTATTCTGCTGTTGAAACATTGTGCAGAAAACCTTTATCTGTCCTGAAACTTCAAATAAATCTTTGCTTCTTTTAAAGTAACCTTTGAAATGTTTTTGATCAAAATGAATGAAATAGCAAGAATAATAGATGTTGTAGGATTTGTATCCAGTATAGTTTCCTGCTTCTCCAAATCCTTTTGGAAATGCTGATTGATTTGTACAAAGCTTGAAATGTCACCAGGAGGAATGAATGAAAAATACACTACTCTAATGTATGGCGGAGTTGAAATTGGCTCAAAGTTTTAACCTTTAGAGGTGCTTTTTACTTTTTTTTGCTTCTTTAACTTTTCAGAGCAGTCAAATAGGTGGAAAGATGACTGGGAACAGAGTGCATGTAGAGGAAATTAATACATTATGCTCTTATTTTGGCACATTTACAAGAGAGATGTGTTAAAACTCCCCTTTAATGGTGAGGGGTCTGGAGCCCCAGGCTGCTGGGCAGCGGCTGGGGGAGCTGGGGGGGTTCAGCCTGGAGCAGAGGAGGCTGAGGGGAGCCCTCATCGCTCCCTACAACTGCCTGAGAGGAGGGGGGAGCCGGGGGGGTCGGGCTCTGCTCCCAGGGAA
>NW_009260758.1:888764-890911 GCF_000687185.1 Egretta garzetta
GGGGAACGGTTGGGCTGGGGGAGTTGAAAGGGCTTTGCCAACCCAAACGACTCTGTGATTCTATGAAAGAGAGGATTGCTCTGCTTAGAATAAAGCCTGCTCTGTTGGTAGGGAGGGCTGCACTGGTGTGCCCTGGTGGATGCATGGCCTGGCTGCACTTTGCAGCTGGTTGCGCGAGGGGGGGACCATCCCCGTCTGTGCCCCCGGGCAGGCTGCCCCGCAGCCGGGCAGCGTGCAGCAGATGCCTCTGCTCCTTGCTGGAGCCTTTACGGTTCATACAGGGCAACGGGACGGTGCGGGGACTTTTTAGCAGGATGGGACCATTCGTGTCTCAGTGAGTGGTTGAAACCAAGAAGGGAGAGCAAAGTCCTGGCAGTGTTTCCTACCCAGCTGCTTTTGTGGGTTCAACTGTAAGTGCAGTGTATCAGTGTACTGGATAGATGTGGGTGAATAATAACACGGGCTTTGCCTGCTCTAGAATATGCAGTAATTGCAACTGAAAAATTAGGTAAATGTTGTTTGAAATCTGTCTGGTTCTGATACAGCAAGCGACGTTACGGCTGCTCCCAGGCCGCCAGCCCTGCGTCTGGTCCCGCACCCTTCGCTCGCTGCCTGCATTCCGGTCTTCAGAGTGCTCAACGCTTTTCGCTCCTCAGGTTAGAAATGTGTGGCGCCTTCTAAGGTTTGCTGCTTTTTTTTTTTTTTTTTCCTGATGAATTTACTCACCGGGGTACAAAAAAATAATAAAAAAAGCCTCGGGACCTATCTCACTGCAATTAGTCTGTGACTGCTTCTGGCTGGTGGAAGATTTACAGCATCTGGAGCTGCAGCGCTGGGGAGGGTACCTGTGACTCTCTGGGCCACCCTCTCCTCCGTCTCCTTCCTTCAGTAACTGCTGATATTTGGGCAGTGCCAAAGCCAAACGGGAGCTGAGCAGTGGGCTGTAACCCCGTGCATTTTTGAGTCGCTTAGAAATGACTTTGCGCAGGGATGCGTAGGTGGATCGTCCTCCCCGCGTCGACGGTCGCCGTCGGGTTACACCAGTTGGCACGTTCTCAGTGCTGACCCCAGAACAGTGTAAAAATGCTGTCAGATGTGGTATTACATCTTCTGCATGGGGTTTTGCGGGAGGAAACCAGGGCCCTTTTCTTCCTCCAGTACCGAGGGCCATTCCCTGTGCCATGATGATGGTGTGGTGGTGAGGAGAGGAGGGGAAGCAAGAGGTGCTGAGCAAAACCATGTCCTTGTGTTCACGTGGTGGCTTACAGGTAACACCAGAAAAAAAAAAAAGCAGTTTCTGAAGTTCCATTTCATGCCTGTGTTGAAACTTGCTGCCCCATCAGAGACAGAATAACCAAAGCCCTTAGTGCAGCGGGGCTGTGAACGCTGAGGTCCAGAGGGAGCTGCACTGCAAATGGATGAAACCCCTCAAATGGTCCGGCTTAATCCCACCTCTGTCATTATAAGGCTCTCTCACCTCGTTTCTAGAAACTTTTTTTCAGCAGAAAAAGGCTCAGAATGAATCCATCTATTTTATTTCAGCCTCATGACGTGTTTGTTCCACATTAAAAAACTCACTGTTGAACTAGAATTTTGTGGGGAAGGAGAAGACCCGTGGAGATTACATATCTATTTCAGTGCAATTTCATGTTTTACTGCTGCATAGACTGGCTAGTTAACAAGGTATCCTGGAATATGAGGTCCATATTATATTTATTGCTGTGCTGGTATGTAAAAATCAATCCCTGTAATTTTTATTGGTGGCCACATGCTATCTGCAGTATCGCTATAATTGTGTCTGTCGTTGACTGACAGCGGCCAATAACCAAAAGCATTTTTGTAATTCTCATCCTTCCTCAGAATACAGAGGGTGGGAGCATCCTTGGGCCTAATGCTCTTCTCCTGGCGCTCGGATGATTTCCCAGAGCCGTTGGGTGCTGGTTCACTTTGATGAAGAAACTTGCTTGGCACTGAGCAGGGATGCAGCAGGGCTGGCGATGGAGGAAGGGCTGGGTCTGGTGATGAAAGAAGGGCTGGGTCTGGCGATGGAGGAAGAGCTGGGTCTGGCGATGGAAGAAGGGCTGGGTCTGGTGATGGAGGAAGGGCTGGGTCTGGGGAGGGAAGAAGGGGTGGGTCTGGCCAGTGAA
>NW_009260758.1:891026-895526 GCF_000687185.1 Egretta garzetta
GTTGATGGATGAAGGGCTGGGTCTGGCGATGGAAGAAGGGCTGGATCTGGTGATGGAGGAAGGGCTGGGTCTGGCGATGGAAGAAGGGCTGGGTCTGGCGATGGAAGAAGAGCTGTGCCGTGGCAGAGCATCACCTTTATCCGAGACTCCTCCTCCACCGGTAAAACCATCCCTTTGGTTTTAAGGAAATCCTTTCTCCCTGGATTCTGACATCAGACCATTCAAGCACCCTAATTCGTGACAATTCAAGACAGTAATTCTTGCCCTGACTTTGTGTTGGGGAAGTTAATGATAGCTTTGTGCTTGGCTGGGGAGAGGTGATAAGGAGAGGGAAAAAATGCATCCTTTGGAGAAGCAGCACAAGGTATCCTGGATCTCTGTCTAGGCCTTTTATCTGATCTGGAGAACGAAAAGGAGATATCTTAAATGAAATTGGAGTGTGATAATCTTCTTGAAAATCTGAGAGGAGGGGTGGAAGCAGGCTGCTGGAAAGAGCTCAGCCCTGGGCTTCCCGGACATGTTGGCCGAGAGATTTCAGGAAGAGCCAGGGGAGCTCCTCCATAAGCCACCAGGCTGGCTGCAAGGGCTCGATCCTTCTTTTTTTGAAATATTTATGAGCTAAGTTAGTTATAACACTTGATTACTTATTTAGCTTTCAGCACCTGATTAAAAAGGTTTGATTACTGAATGTGAACTCAGATTAATTTAGTTAGGGCACCAAAACTAATGACATTTACATGAATTAGCTTTAGATATCAAAATCCACGTATGACATCATCTCCACCACACCTGTAATAAGAAATACCTACTGTATATTACATCTATAGAAACTCGGTTCAGTATGTAGGGCTCATGAAAAAAAAATTGCTTTTACCTGCATACATTAAATTTTCTCTTCCCTTGGCTGATAATCCTCTGCATGTTAGTCTCATGACTGCTTTAAAGATTTTTGAATTAATGTTGAAATTATTCATTTGGGTAGCAGAAGCATCTGTTTCGGTATTATATCCTTGTCTGGTATTTCTTCATTATATACGGGATGATGCACTAGAAAGGCACTTGAGATGCAGGTTATAAAAATACCACAAAGGCACAGAAAACATTTGTTGGAAGGGTGCTCTGCCAATTCCTATGCATTTCTTTTAGAAAAGATCACACCTATAGATGCATAATGTTTATTATTGCTTCTTTCCAGGGCCACAGGGATTAACCAGGGAATGGCTGCAAAGGGACCGGTTGCGGATTCTGACATGGTCGCGGGTCAGGGGATTACAGCTTTGGTCGGTGGGAGTCGGGGTTCAGAAGGTGGGGAGCAGGAAAGCTTGATTCCTCAGGGACCACAGAGCTGGGCTGAGTCAGCTTGGGCTGTCCAGAGGAGCCCAAGAATTTTAAGAATTTAAGAAGTGGTTCTAAGACGTGCAGGGCTCGCTGGCCGGGGATGGGAGCGGCGAGGGAGCCGGGGTGAGGTGCCAGGAGGAGAGGGTGGATGCCTCCAGCTCCCAGCGAGCCCTGGCAGGGCACGGCAAGGACTGTGTCCCACCAGCTGCTGGCAGATGAACCTCTGCTGTAAGGGAATCCTGCAGCCCAAGGGGGCTGCACTTCTGGTTACGAAATCAGACGGCTGGAGATGGAGGATTTGGGGTGTGGGTTCGGCAAGGTAGGGCGAGGGCCAATACCCCCGTGGGCGAGCAGGTTATGCCCAGTTCGGTGGGGTGGCTGCGTTAGGGACAATACGATCGTCACAGCTTCGGGCTTAGAAACCAGTTTCTTGGCTGACCATGGAAAGCCTTCAGTTAAGATTAAATCTCATGCCTCTAAAGACAAAAGGCTTATACTGAATTTTATGTGAGCTGTAAATCACTGGGCTATTGTTAGGGCTAAGGTTAGATTTCAGGTTAGGGTTCAGACTAGCATCTCAGGAACCCATTTTACTCTTAATCCTCTAAATCCCTGCTGGGGATAAAAGGCTTATAGTTAGTTATCCAATGATAGCGATGGCTCCCTCGGCTGTTTCTAAGCCCAGGTTTGGTGCAGGTGCTAGATGAATTTTCAGAGGAACAAAATGCTCAAGAACTTGATTCATGGGCCGTTCTTGGCCCACGTTTTATAGGTCTTCAAGGAACCACCAGAAAACCATTTTTCCTGCTCTTTTTTTTGAAGCCTAACCCTATGTACGTGACCTGTTCGTGTAAACTCAGCTCAGAAGGACATAGGAACCATTTGTCAAGGGAAGTAGGTGCACATACTTTAGCCCCGCAGCCCTGCAGGCTTCCAGATGCTACTCAATGAAACCAGCTCGTCCACTCTTGCCTTTTGAAACCCCAAACCCAACCTTAAGTCTTTTTTCTCCTTAGAGTTCACGCTAGACCTTTTTTTCCTTCTGGAAGACATCTTAGTCCCAGGAAGACATCCTTGTCTGGCTGGGGCGATAACCCTGCCTGTATTGCCCCTTTCCGAAGTGGAGCCCTCAGCCAAGCCCACCGTCCCCGCAGTTCAAGCCTGCCAAGCTCCCCACCGGGGGCGTCCTTCTGCCCCTTCCTCTGTGGCTCCTCCTGTGCTGCGGCTTCGCTCCTGCTCATCCTCGGGGCCTCAAGGTAATTACGGGCTTTGCCTGTGTTTGAGGAGAGGCAGAAGGGTGCAAGGAATAGGGAAGAGAAGCAGCAAGAGGGAGGAAACAGGAGAAATGTGAGAATGAAAGGTGGAAGGAATTTCTGGTGGGCTTCTCACGTTTCTCCACCTCCTGCGGTTGCTCCGCGTCTGCTCGCGGATGCACACTTCACAGCTGAGAGACCCTGGTCTCCACAGCCTGAGGTTTTCCTGGCTTGAGATTCTGATCTGGGCCAAATTCCAAGCATTTACTCATTCAGATTAGTAAATCTAAGAGAAATTAAAGATGAAAATGTATTATCAGAGTCTTTAGCTTCTGTGTAATATTGGTGCATGCCTATGATTTTGTCATTACATCGGTTCTTGAGAAGTAGAAATTGCTTTCGGTAATTTAATCCTTACTCTATTTTATTGCATTCTCGAGTTGCTTCCTTGACCCCACGTCTCTTCGCTGAGTTAGAATAGGTTTTTACCAATTTTCCTTGAATAGCTATGCCTTCAAGAATATCGAATAACTGAATGCTATATCCATTCTCTTTTGTTCATAACCAAACATGAAAACGGGGTTTATGTATACAGTTCCTAGAGCTTAAGGCTGGATCAGTTCTGACCTCGCCTGGGTCACAGGCTGTGCATCTCTGCCTCCTGCCCTTGTATTGACTGCCCTAGCTTCTATTTGCCTAAAACAAATCTTAAGGGAAGGCATCCGGCTTTCAGTTGGAGTCCATAAAAGATCTTTTCAAGCAAATGGGGCTTTTTACCCAGCAAGCACTAACTTTCATTCATTTGGTTTATCCCAAGCCAGGTTGGTTTGGTTCAAAGCAAAATACTCTCACCAATCTTTTTTTTTTTTTTTTCGGGGGTGTGTGTGATGTTTTAATGCTCTTGAAATTTGGTTTCTGTGTCAGGTATGGATGATAGGAAAGGGCCTGGCATGCTGTCCCTGAATAGCTTTCTCTGTTGCCACTATCAGAGGCAGAATAGCGTGCTGTATGGGCCACTGGTCCAAGCCAGAAGAGCTTTTCTTATGTTCCTATTTTAGGATCTAAAACTTGCATTCTAACAACTTTCCGGTGACTCTTCACAAAGTGCTATGGCTTCCTCCGCAACAGCTTGTTCCAGCTTGCCCAGGACTCTCATTTTGGCTGGGGTTGCTCCAGGCCTGCTTTGCACACTGCCTTTCATCAAGCAGAACTTAGCACCGCACTTAATTAAATATATACACTCCACTGCCAATGCTCGAGCAGAGCTGAGCTCATATCCCGAGCTCCGCTCCAAAGGAAATCATTGTGGGAAATCGTGCACTTGGTATCACTGTCCTTTATGTAATGGTTCATCCCAGTGATTATTACAGAGCAACAAAACATCTCTGATATTCGTTCCTTTAACTAAAAGGATTTAAAGATTACCAGCCCATTAAAAATCATCCTCCCTTTTAGAAAATAAATAAAGGCTGATACCTCTTGCTGTGCAGTTCAGAATGGGGTAGTTGATGCTTCAAATTTTTTCAAGAAGTGATACTGTAATGTGCCATTAAGCACCTCTCCATCATGAGTAAGGGCATCATCAACGTGAACGTTACCCAGGGTTACCCCGTAATCCCAGTGGACAGGCTGCTGTACCTGCAGAAATCCCAACACCACCTCGAGTCTTAAGATTCAGTGAAGGCCATCACAGTTGTGTGTAACACCATGTGCACGTGTGCGCTAGGTGTCCTTTTTAGCGTGGGATTAAATCCCAGCTGTTTGGTCTAAGTCTGACCCAGCTCATGCTCTTCTTCAACCCCGGCGGCGTCCATGTTCCTGCAGAACCAGACCCACCTCCTGCCCCCAAAGCCCCCAGCAGCGTCCATGTTCCTACAGAACCAAACCCACCTCCTGCCCCCAAAGCCCC
>NW_009260758.1:895739-913727 GCF_000687185.1 Egretta garzetta
GCTCTCAGCTGACCACGCCCCCCCCCCTGCCCCCAAAGCCCCCAGCAGCGTCCATGTTCCTGCAGAACCAGACCCACCTCCTGTCCCCAAAGCCCCCAGCAGCGTCCATGTTCCTGCAGAACCAGACCCTCCTCCTGCCCCCAAAGCCCCCAGCAGCCTGAGAGTCACCGGGGCTTTCTCTCCGTACGGGCTAGGTGAGATGCCCGTGCCTGGCGGGGAGGCTGGCGGTCAGTAACCTTGGCCTATTTTCCATTCTTGTACCTGAAGACTGCATGGGCAGCGTCATACCTGGCAGCGGGCGTTGCAGCCAGTCACCTAGCAAAAAGGATTATGCTTTTGCATTTATTTCTGAAACGTGGCTGATGCTCTGTGGCACAGCTCTGCGGGGGGGACGCCCGGCAGCGGAACGGTCGGCACCCTCTTCTGCCACTAACGCCGCCTCTTTGGCTGCAGATGGAAACAACTCCATGCGGCCAGGGCATGGCAGTGACTTTCCCTGGGAATGTATCAGCATCCCTGAGCAAGCCAGGCATGCAGGATTCTCAGGGGTTTTTCAATGGCCATGTGTCTTGGGAAAAGTAACTTTTTTTTCTGACTGTTCCCAGATGATTTTTAAATGATAGGAAGCCTAGGGGTGTTTAAATGCGGTTTGTAAAAACGGTCCTGCTGGCATCTACATGTACGATGCCTGTGAGGTTTCCTCCCAAGTGCTCGGATCGTAGCCCTGCTGGTGCGTTTTTTAGCCTGAAACCTCGAGCGATCCGAGGGCCGGGCTGGATTCTTCACTTCTCACATCTGGTCCACGTTAAGCAACCCCTCAGTGCCGCAGCACCCGGTGCCCTCAGGGCTGTAGCTGTGGGGCAGCTCGGTGACCCTGCAGGGCAGACCCGCAGCTGGGGTGAATTAAAACCCCGGCAGCTTTTTCTTCATCCTCAGCTTCAGCTGGGTGTGGGAGGGTGCTGGGCACTAATATCTGCTGGGGTGGGGTGGGGGGGTGAGGTAGCTGAGAGGCATCGTGGAGCTCCTTCATTCTTCCCCTCGCAGGCTGGGGTGCTGGTTCTTCAGAAGCAGCAAGCTGATAAGGTGCTTTAGGTAAGACTTGAAGCAGCTGAAGGTTACTGTAATTTCACTGGGTGATCTTGCTGATAGTAAGCAAAACAAGTTTGTTTTTAGGGTTCTTTTTGTTGTGGTTTTTTTTGTCTGGCAGTGAAAGGGATGCCTAGAAAAAACCCAAGAGCATGGCATTAAAAATAGCTACAGGGAATCTGCTGTGCTGCTTGCAGCCTTGGTATTGTTATGCTATTAATAATGTGCTTCAGACGTTTGCAGAGCTTCTGCTCCTTCCTCCAGAAGGTGCCAAGAAGCAATAGATAACCCAGAGTCATCAAACTTGTGCTGCCATGCAAAACTCTAATAGGCACCTGTGCGTTTATATGCCAACAGATAAGTGCGTTACTACCAAGCATTTAATGCAAATGAAGGGTTATTCTGCTGTAACGATGTCGGATCAGTACAATTTCCTGGTTTAATAACTCCTTAAAGGGGCTTTCAAATCCTGAGTTGAATTCCAGGTGAAAGCCTGGTGTTACAGGTGCCTGTTCTTCTTGGGTCTGTGTCTGCACCCCCAGCTGATGAGCTGCTGTGGGAGAGGTGGGGTTGTGCCCGGCCAGGCTGTGCCTTTAAAGTCCGCAGCAATCCTTTTGGAGATGCCTTGGTGAGCTGTCCCCAAGTGTAAAATCGCGGCGTACTCTGTGCAGCGCTGTTCTCGGTCTCTGTGTGTGTAATCATCTTGGTTAAGTAGAAGAAGTAATATTCTATTCATTTAAATATTGTAACATCTGACATAGCTGCAACGCTCCAATATTAATGGCTCACTTGAGGCCAATTCTACTCGAAGGGCTTTTTCTGTCGCAAATCCATCATGCAAGCATCAGACGAAGAGTTATCATTCACTTCTCTTTTTCTTGAAGGACAGATATTGATATTCTCCTAAGATGTGAAAATAAATCCCCTTATCAGTGCTGCTTGGCATACGGGCTGTGCGCGGAGGCTCGTTTTGGTGGCGATACCGTATGGTTGAGGGGCCCCGTGTAGCATCAGAGCTTTGCTTTCCTGTAGAGCAGGCGTGGGAATGCTTGGATGTTACATCTTCAGACTAAAAAGCTGGATTTCTGTTGAGTTTTGTGTCCGTCATTCCCTGTGTTTAGTGGGATATGTAGTTTGGTCTGGGTAATGTGAGCTCCCATGCTTTAAAATTGCTTGAATGTTAATGGAGACAAGGACAGATGTCTCTGAATAGCCCAGGGCATTGCTTGTGGGGCGAGGAGGACCAGAACATGGGCTGCTCCTGGGCCACAGAGCTGGGCTTAACTCTCAGCTCTTCTCCAGTTTCCCCGTGAGCCTTTGAGCAAAATTGCTGAGGCTTGTTGTGCTTCCACTTTTCATTGCCGAAACGCATAAAATAGTCAGTCTTTTCATGTACAACTCTGTCATGCACTAACATGACTGTTGGGGGACAGAAATCCTTTTTGGCTCACATTTCCATGTGTAGCACACCCAGTGCTTCCCCTTGGTTGAGGTCTCGGCTGCAGCGTGGCAGCAGTGAGGTCCTGCTGCCGGGCCCCGAGGACTTGCCAAAGAGCACAGATGCGAATGAAAAAGCAAACTGAAATGCTGCTGTTCCTGCTCAGCCATGTGCTGATACTGCATGTGGAAGGTGAAAACCTCCTGGGCTGACAGTGTTTCGCCGGCTGCGAGCAGGGCTTCCAGCCCCCCAGCCTGGGGAGATGGATGTGGTGGAGGTGATGCTCTCCTGAAGCCTGCATCCCAGCCTGATAGAAAATGCAAGGCAAGGTGGTATTAAAATCGCAAGCCTGTATGGTTTTTGAGAAGTCCAAGAACGTTATCTTATGGTAGCATCCCAGGTTTGCTTAAGAAAGTATCCAGTGAATGCCAGCGAACTGCTCTGGGCTGGTGGGTCTCTAGTGATGGGTGATTTGGAGTAGTAATGAACCCGCGGTCTTGGTGCTGCCAGCTGAGGTCCGAGTGTTATGTAGGGCAGAATTGATTGATTTCCTTGTCTAAATTATTCGCAAGCTTCATCATTACTTTTGTAGCTGATGATTTCACTGGAGCTTGGGACCTGCTGTATTATGACTTATAAAAATTTAACCATCAGTTAACTCTTGGGCAATAAATCACTGTGGTGCTGTATTGCTCTTAAAACTCCACTGGAACACTTGGTTGAAGCACCAGGAGAAGGGCAGAGGATTGCAGGGAATGGCATTTAATGCTCAGACATCGTAGCAAGTTTCGGGATTTGTGTCCTGATCCAGTACAACCCTTACACATGGGTCTGATTTTAAACTTCCCCTCTTAAAGTCACATCCTGGGGAGCTCTGAGAGCTTCAAATCCTACTTTGCAGGTAATCCGGTGGTTACTTTTCTCCAGGCATTCTTCTGCTGGTCCCAAGCATTTACGGCGAGGCCCCTGTTGACTCTCTTAGATGACAGCAGTTGACTCCAATGGTGGTTGCCCGAGGGTTGCGTGGTTGCCCTCAACAAGCGTGAGCAGCGTCAGGGACTGTTTCCTTGGGGCAGAGATGGGTGTCGGGTTGGGTTTCAACAGAGCTGTGCCCAGGCAAGCTTTCAGTGGTTTTGGGTTTGGGATTTTTGGGGGTTTGGGGGTGGTTTGTTTTTTTTTTTTTTTTTTTTTTTCCAGCTATAATTGGCTACTTTTCTCCTTTTCACTTTGGAACGCCATGTAGCTCTTTGTAGAGATCGCTGTGAAATTACTTGAAGTGTCTGAGATGACAAAGCCCAGACAGGTCCTTAGGTGATACATTTATTTAATAATACATGTGTATTTGTAATTCCAGTGCCTGCAATTTTGTACTGAGTGCTGCACTATGAAGTACATGCCTGCTGTGCTGGGGTTTGGGTTGGATTTTGGGGGGCGTTGTTTAGTTTTGGGTTTTGGTTTTAGTATCTAAGCTAGGCTTTAGCTAGCAGTGGGTAAGGCTATGTGTTCTTTTAAAGGCAAGGCATGCTTGAGTCTAGAATTACCTGCAATAGCTTTCATCTGGTGTGACTGTAAGCTGGTCAGATCACAGTTGATTTCTGCAGTTTTAAGAAGCTCGCTTTAAATGTAATTAAACTACTTGGCAGAAAAATGGAATTGTAAAAATTGGGTGAATGATGTAACTGGGTTCCCTAATTTAGTAGGGAACTGTCAGGTTCGTTAATGTATGCACTCCTTTGTGGTGACCAACCTTCTCGTTAATGGAAATGTTCGTGATACTGCACATAGGACAACAGGAAACGGCCTCAAGTTGTGCCAGGGCAGGGTGAGGTTGGCCATGGGGAACAATTCCTTCCCCTTGGGGCTGTCAGGGGCTGGAAGGGGCTGCCCAGGGAAGGGGTCGAGTCCCCAGCCCTGGGGGGATTTAACAGCCGGGCAGGGGCGGTGCTGAGGGCCAGGGTTTGGGGGTGGGATGGCAGGGGTAGGGGAACGGTTGGGCTGGGGAAGCTGAAAGGGCTTTGCCAACCCAAACGATTCTGGGATTTCATCTTGGGAAAATGCAGGTTTTCCCACTCGCAATGGTCCAGAGCCCCTCGTCACGCAGCCCCTGCCAAACTCTCCTGACCTTCTTGCCTCTCTGTGGTCAACAGATATTTTTTTTTTATTAGTTTTAGTTGTTGAGAGCAAGGAGCAGAAATAAAACACAACTAAAGCATATTCTGTAGTCTGGTAAATAGTTTTTGTGCTTAGGTTGGTAATTTTTGGTTATGGTTTTACAAACCCACATTTCAGAGGTGCTTGCCTACATAGACAGCACAAGAAAGCATCCTTCCTTTTAAGAAATCGGGTTTCCTTCTGACAGCTGATCTGGAACTGGCGCCTCACAGGCCGATAGGGGCGAAGTTGAGATGCCATTCACTTCTGCAGAAGTTATTGCAGTGTGTCAAAAAAAAAAAGGCTATTTTTTCATCGCATAGGGAGTGGTACATGCCTGCCTTTATTACATGACCTATATAAAGACAGTGTCAAAGCTATTGTTGTTACATGCCGGAGGTTCTGCGTTTCTGGGCTTATTCAGAAAAAAATAATCCAGTTTTTAATAGCAGACTTGCATGACTGTGGCGTGCAGAATCCAGCCCCATTAGCCTTCTGTGCTCTGTGAGGACACGGATCAGCTCTTCTCGGTAATGCCCTGCAAATGAGATTCCATGCCACAATAATTGTAAGAGCCAAGCTAATTTTTCTCATAGCAAAAATAATAATTTTTTAAAAGACTAGGAAAAATGGTAGCTGTTAAATTCTGCCATTATTGTTCATTTATCGTCTCTGCGCTGTCTCCCCTACCCGTCTCTCCTATTTTTCCATTCTGGTTAGAGCTGCAAGACCCAATTTATTAAGCTGCAAGTCCATAGTAAACATCTTGGTAATCACGTCCTGCCAATGCCAGCCAAAAGCTGCTAATGGTTCAAAACCTCCTGACTTATAGAGCAATTTTCCTTATGTAGGGCATTCTGCCTGTCCCTTAAGGGGAGCGCAGATTTATACTGGCATATGGTCATCTGGAAAGGAGCCTTCTGACTGCAAGAGTCCAAAATGAGACCCTGCTGGTTGCGTTTCTCCAGGACTTTCTCCAACATGGGTGCTTAATTGCCAAGGGGCTTGAGTCAGAGGTGTGCTGGAGGTGGATGCGCACAGGGTTAATTAATTGGGATGTTGCTTCAAATGCTTCACCTCCAGCTCTTCTGTGTGTAAACTGGGTCCACTCTGAGGGCTGGGATGGGCTGGAGAGATGGGAATGGCGCTTTGGGTTGGTAAAGTGGCTGTTAATTGTGTATGTGCCTAATGCACACAGGCAACGGGTGGTTAAGAATGAGTTTTTGTTATCGCCAAATTCATCGAGTAATTGAAATTGCTGTGTGGCAGCACTCATGGATGTGATGGGACATGGAGCAGTCAGCGGGATGGCGATGGTGGAAGGGTAACGGTGGGCTCGAGGGGGCAGCCTGAGCACCAAAAGGGAGAGAGGAGGGGAAATCGCAGCAGCAGTGCGTGAAGGCAGCAATAAATTAGCATCAGCCACAGGTTGCTGAACAGCCTTCCCACCTCTCCTGGAGTTGGGGCATCTCTCCTGATGGCCGTGCCCTCCTTCCTCAGCACTGCTGGGTTGAGGGCATCTGCCCATGCTTTGGTCTCATAAGACGCAATGCTCTGTGCCGCCGCCACTGTGGGCTGTAGCGTGTTGCTTTGGGCATTAGGTACCACTTCATTTGCAGCCTACAGCCGCGTCATTGCAATATATTTATTAGCATAGGGGACTTATCGTGACAATTTAATGATGCTGATTCAGCTCTGTAGTTTGGAGGGAAGCCTGTTTGTTCTGTGCCCAGAGCAGATCTACTCTTCAGGACATGGGGCAGAGTTTTGATGGACAAAGACTACTTCTGGTCGGGAACTGATTTCCAGGGAGCTTTGCTGGGCCTGCTGAAGTGCTGGGAAACATGCTAGGAACGTAAAGGGTATTTTCTTGCATTTACTTCTGTGTGTTCAAAGGAAGGGAAAAATCATTAAAACTCGAAAGTTAGCATGTTTCCTTACTACCCGTGGAATTACTCTAATATTAAAGAGCTTATTGTGAAAATTACCAGCACGAGAGATGACTGGGGAACCTGCAGCTAAACTCCCTCATGAGGCTTTGCAGCCGTCTGTAAATCTTTTGAATTGTATTCTCCAAGCTTATGAAGTATTTGGAGCCCCTTGAGCAAATTACAGATTTGCATTAATTCCCTATAATTTCCTATATAAGCACACAGTTGTTATTTGTTCTGTTTTATAATAAAAACTCTTCAATGTATACGTAGAGAGAATGAAACGGTGCTAATTAACCTCAATTCTGGTAGTGGTTCTGGGTGGGTCTAATTTCACTTGCGTTGAGAAATCCTACCCTTCCTTTCCCGTTCCTGATTCTCATATAATATTACCATTTAACCACAGGCATGGGGTTCACAACAAATTCGTCACCATTTGTCTGCCTTAACTCCTTCAGTTCTGTCTTGGTCCCCGTGACAGTTTGCACATCTGTGTTGGTTGGAGTTATGGGAGATGCTCACCATTCATCCTGGCACAAGGTATTCGTACAGAGCCTTGAAATACTCTTAGCTCTTTCTGTTCTACCTCCGTAATTAAAGAAGTTGAAATCTGCAAAGATGGACATGGAGTCAACCCAGAGAGATGAAGATGTCTACTCGTGTTTATTTCTCCTGCAAGATATATTCTTTATAAATCCTTCATGGCACATTAAATATTGACTCTTCCTTGTCTCGGTGAACAAAATAATTGTGCATCACCGAATTTCTCCTTCGAAAGCGCAGAATGGATTGCTGTGGCACTTTACTCAATATTTAATTAAATTCAGTTTTTTTTAAAAAAAATGAGAAACTCATTCGGATACATGAGGAACCTGGGAACCTCAAACCTGCAGTTGGTTTAACAGCAGCAAGCGGTCTCCTCAAGGATGCTCTATGAAGCGTGGCTAACACAGGCTGTTAGGAAAGATGGTTAGGAAATGCATCAATATTTAGAAACCATGAGTGAAGAAGCTCAAATTTTATTTTTTTTAAATCCTACCTATACACAACAGAAGTGTGTTGTTGAAGTTAACAAGTCTGGATCTTAAAGCATTAACGTTGCTTTGATTGCAAGTGCTCGTTAGCCATGGCGCAGCCCTTGCTTTATGGGCCAGCACTTAGCGTGCAATGAGTGCTTCACGCTTGCCTGCGGTAATTCCCTCCGCCGGCTGGGAAGCACCAGCCTCTCTCAGCAGGAGGTTTGCTGAACACGGAGCCTTTTGGAAGGAAGGAAAAGGTAATTTTTCTAGTGTTTGAAGGAAAATATGAAAGCATACCTCATGCTGTAGCTCTAAGTCACCTTAAATTTTCCTTTAATTTTTTTTTTTTGAGAGCAGGTTGAAAAATGACTGGTCTAGAGAAAACACAGAACTCCAATGAAGCTTCAGCAAGTGTAGTATATTTGGAGAAAAATTAAGGAACAGGACCTGCACTTGTAACAGAAAGTTTGCCACCCTTGCCATCCTCTCTTTTGCCTGTGCACACGGTGGGGTGTTCATGAGGACGCTGGACGTAGCTGTCTCTTCTTGGAGAAGGTAAGCCAAGAAGAGCACCAGACTTGAAGCAGAAGATGATAATAATCTCTGAAGATGAGTCTCCAGCAGAGGCAGCTTTATCCCCATAAGCAGAGCTTATAGTCTGCTGAGGGACAGAGTTGTAGGGTTTGGGTGGTCATTAGGTTATCCTAATGAAGCTCCAGGCAACTGGAAGGGTGGGGAAGACTCTTCTCCTCACCTGAAGCACCACAGAACAAGTTCACTCCCACTGCTCAATGCCATTTGATTAAAGCATGTTGCAGGTAGGACACGCTGGTCATGGAGCCATTTAGTTATGGGTTTGTCATGAACATCTGCTCAGTACAAAGGTAAAAAAAAGTCAACCAACGTAACTTCCACATGGATCGTGAAGTGGCATCAAGGTGTAGCATTTCGTGTCTTCAGGTGGATAACTCAACTGATGCTCCAGAAATGCAATGTCAGTGCGAGGGTGTGCGTGGGGCTGTAGGGAGAGGAATGGCAGCTTTAAAATGACTGATAAATGCCTGCCGTCAGAGGCTTGGCTTTCATCTCGTATAAATAAGGTCACTCTTTTTGTGGTAGATTTAACACAAGATTGAAAAAGAAATGAAATGTGTTGGGTTTATCATATCACAACATATTTCTGGGAGTGTTTAAACAGTGAAATACATAATAAGGTATAATACTGAATAAAAGTGGGGTTTGTTTTTTTAGTCTCTTTTGAATGAAAGTGTTTGAATTAAAATTTAATAAAAAGAAGAAATATTACTAGTGTTGAGTCTTGAAAATTGTGTCTCGGGACCTAACAAAACATAGGATTGACTTAAGTCTCAATATTTTAGAATTTAATTCAGTTCTGTCCTGGGAAAAGGTAGGAATCAGCCTCTGGGGTGTACCTAGGCAGTGCTCTGAAACTTCTTTCTTCCACTGTAGAAGCTTTAAATATGTGTATTTATGTGAAGAGAGAGCCAAGAGCTGAGCAGTCAGGGCCAGGACCAGACTGTGCAGCGCCTCGGGGCCAGGACCCAAAGGATGTCACCGCTGTCCAAAGATTTTGGCTGGCTTTAGCTTACATCCTCGTTCTCTACCTAGGACCCATCGTACCCTTTTTGACTGTTAAATCTGTAGGGCACAGGCTCTCTGTACGGTGGGGGTGGGGGTGTGCGTGTGTAATGTGGAACTGTGGTTGTGTTGAGGTTCTGCTCCCCCCCTACAACCAAGGATGTGTTTGAGCCTGGATGGGGCTCTCGGACTTGCCACGGGGCGAATGCATCCCCGCTCGGCTCCAGGGCAGCTCCATGCTTAAATCAAAACCTGCTCCTTGCCTCTGGCAGCGGGGCTTTGTGGTGCTGTCGGCATGCAATCGCGGTGGTTATGGGGAAGAGGGAATGCTGGTTTTAATAAATAATCATACTTCCCTTACGTATTAAATTGTTAAATGAATTAACCTAACTTTCTGCAAAATATGTGTTTTAAAAGGAATTTTATGCCTGCCGTACTGGCATATACTGAAATCTATGGGGAGGAACTCAATAAAATGCTGGCAGCCTGGGGATTTATTATTTATGTAATTTTTGAAGGTTTTCATCTTTCTGGAGCCTGCAAGCAGATGGGCTTATAACATTTGATTTCCCCGGATCCTAATTAAAGCTAGGAACACTGAACTTAAGGAATTAAGTGACCATTACTTAATTTTTCTCCCATTAAGATTTCTTTTTTCCCACTCTACAAGAGTGTGCTGACTTTTCATTTATTTTGACAGCATTTTTCAGTCGTAGTGTGACTGGGAGGGGGTCTGAAGCAGTGTTTGGATTGACGTGCCATTTCTGAAAACATAGGCATCGAATTGCCTTGTGCAATATATTGGCAGTGGCCCTGGTGGCTCGGCGTCGGTGGGCGCTGGGACTGCTGGTGTGATGTTGGCATCGGGTGATTTGCAAGCATGAGTAGTCCTGTCCTTAGCACCCCTGTGAGGCAGGAGGGGGCCACCACACCTCCATGGGTGGAAGAGATGGAAGGGTAGGACAGGCGTCTTTAATGAGGCTTGCAGAGATGCGAGAACCCTTGTGTCTCCATGCTCCCTCCTGCATTTGGTGTATGCAGACCTTAAGATCACGCTTTATGTTCAATACTGCTGCTCACCAGACTTGGTATCTGTTGAAACAGTGTTTGCAGCCTGGCAAATGGGGGGGAAAAAAACCCCAACAACAAAAAAACCCAACCAAAAACCCACCAGATAAATCTCATTGCTTCTACATGTAACATAACCTTGGACGTGACACCAAGTTTCAGATCCCACCACTCTTGCTGATGCAAAGTAACCTGCTCATCATGCTGTCCCTTAGCAGATGACAACCGACAGCCCTGGGTGATGATGATGATGTTATTAAGTTCAATTGTGAGTTACCAAGGTAGCTTGGAGTTCAATGCTTTCTGGCTGGTGTAGCTTTACATTTACATGACACTTTTTTTTTTTTTTTGTGCTGGGTCATCATTGCCAAAGTTTGAAATGTTGATAATTACAGCGTGGATGTTTCAAGGCTGTGGGGGCTGCTTCTGCTGTTCTGGAGAAAGGCTTACAGGCGTGGGCTTAGACCTAGCTGCAACACTGGCTTATGCCATGTTTTTAACGTCCCAAATCCACATCTGCTAATAGGCTCAAGCTAACAGAGCAACAGGGGTGTGTACAATATAAATAGATGCGATGCCAAAAAACAAAATAGGCAAACGAGATCTCCCCAGCACAAAAGGCAGGGGAGGTTACAGCTGAGAAATGGCTTGTGTAGAAGGTGTTTACCGAGCGCTGTGTCCTGCTCTCTAGCAGCACGGCGCTTGTGTTGCGGCGTGTTGTTGTGTAGCCTGGCAAATGAGTGTTCTTGTGAGCCTGCAAGGAGCTCCCAGAGGAGTATTTTTAAAATTAAGTGGGGGGAAAAAAAGTAGTTGTTTGTGTTTCCAGCTGTTTTTCCTAGCGAGTTTAAGTGGCACAAAGCATTTCCTTGAGCATTAGGAATGGCCTGGGTTTTCTGATGAGGTTGTTAGGTCTGTCTGCTCCTGGTCTGATCCCATTCAGATACATGGCTACCTCGCTTAGACATTTCTTCCTTTCTGCTAAGTTGCTCTAGGCTTTCAACGGCTGCAGGTGTGGCCATGGTCATGGCTCTATGCCACTGAAACTGGAGCAACGTGAGATCAAGATGTGGGCTGTGAGGCAGAGACTGCCTTGGAAAGTGGGATGAATTAATTGTTAATGTTAAAAAAGGGAATTACATCAACCACGCTAATGAAACTCATGGTTCAGGCCACAAGCTGCTTGCTTAAGAAGGTCAACAAGAAATGCCTTACCCAGATACTTCATTGCTCAACTGGCTGGCTGGCCCTACACTAAGGTCCTTGGCTGTATTGGAGCCATTAGGATATGGGGATTAGACCAGAACAGCTGAGCCTGGAGTTAAGTGAGTGGTAGGTAGAATATACCTTCTGCTGGGTCTCTGCCGTCCCTCTTGCTCTTCCTTTCATGGTGGTTTACAAGCTCGGTGCCCCAGCGTGCCGGTTACCCGCCGGCTGGTGATCAACAGCTCCCTCGAATCACACGGGACAGAGGATCCTGGGCTGGACGCTGCCGTGCCAGCAAAATCTGATCAGGGCACACTGGGATGGCCGTAATTATTGCTGCTGGTTAGGCAGATTCTGTCCAGATACATGGCAACGGGTGTAAAATGAAGCCACTTTTGTCATCGGCATGGTGAGATGACTGAAATGAGGCGGTTGATAATAAAGGCGTAAAGCAAGCTTAGAGTTTATCTGAGTATTTCCCATCTGCCTTGGGATTGATCTGCTCTTTTTTAAAATTTTCGTATGTTAGAAACAGAAGAATTTGGGGACTTTTTTAAAACAAGAGAATTGACTGCTAAGCATTTAGCCACAAAGAGAGAAAGCCTGACTCTTTGAGGAGCAACAGGAAGCTGTATATAGTAAGTGAATAGTCCCACACAGTTTCGCATGTATTTTAGCACTTTAAGATGGCTAATTTCCCAAAGATGAGGAAAATTGAGAGCAAAATTGACAGAGACAAAAAATGTAGAGGTAAACATGTGAATGAGACTTGGAAGTCGTCTTAAATGATTAAAAAAATTGTGTTTCCACGGCCCAGAAACATGATAGCTTTTGCTAAAAGTCTTCTCCAGCTCAGAGTATGAAAAAGGCAATTATTAGCTATAAAAATAATAAAGGAAAAAAAAGAAGAAATGGAAATTGATACAAATTCAAAATTTCCAAGTATGGAAAAGAAGGGAAGCGAAATAAAGCAGTTTGGGCTCCTCCGTTAAGGAGCTCTGCAGGAGCTGTTGAGTGTTTTGGCTGGGTATGATGCTTTTGAGCAAGTTTATTAAAGCCAACAAACTTTCCGAAGGCTCTAACCCGGGTCAATGTTGTTGGGCGTTCAAAAGGGCAGGTGGGTGGCCCAGCCTGTGACTGCCGCTTACTCCCCCCCCGAATCATTTAAAGCTGGCAGGAATTTGGTTAATGAAGAAGATGGGAACAGAATAAATTTCACTGTCTGAGGTGATTTCTATTGTGTTGAGCTGTGTGCTGTCTGTAGAGGTGGTTTGGGGGTTTTTTTAGGCCTTTAACTCAGCATGGTGTCTTGTTAATAAATGGGTATTGTTATATTCAAGTAGTTCCACCATGTGATCTGCCCTTTAGCTGTTTGAATTCCCAATATCTTGTTTTCTACATCTTTTTCCTACGTTCTGGCTGCCTCGTAACTGCTCAAATACGGCGAGCTGCTCCCAGCGCTTCCAGAGCAGACCCGAGGCCCTTTGATACCAGCTCTCCAAACAAGAGCTAATGTCAATACTCGTGGAGATCTACATCTCAGGTGCTGGGAGTTCAGCTGAAATATTTAAAGTGAGGAAAGTGAAGGAAAAAAAGCCCTCTTCCCTCTACTTAGCCTGGCTCTTTATCTTTGGATGCCCAGCGCACCTCTGTGCGTTGTTTTTATGGTGGAATACTGGAGGCAGAGATTCTGCCATAGGGCAGAGGGAGGTCTTTCTTTAGATGTCTTTGCTTTAATTCAGCATGCAGGAGCAGTTGGCTCTCAGCTGTCCGACACGTGGAGAGAAGTGCGAGTGCTTCCATCCACGTCCCCAACAGGCTCTACCTGCGGAGGTGGGTGGCAGAGGCAGGCACAGCCGGGGGCTTTTCTGGGTGAGCTGATGCACGGACAGCCGTCGTCTGGAGAGGGCTAATGGGGCCACCCCTAATTACAGCCTTACCAGAGCTGCTTTGCACTGCATCCTCTGTTTCAGCCTTGAAGCGAACTCGACCCAGGCTGCTGGGAGAGCAGCGACCTCGTGCAGACGGTGTTTCTAGGGATGCTCGCGGCTTCGGAGGAGGGAACCCGATGGTACCAGGAGTCTGCTCTGTAGCAGCTTCCCGGTTTCTTTTCCTCCTCAGCAAGGCAGAAAACCAAGATGCAAAACATCTGTGTTAGGCTGCCAGGAGACAGCAGATCTGTCATCTCCCAACTCGTCTGTGTTCCTCAGCACAGCATGTGCCATGCTCTGTAGGTCAAAAAATGAATTACTTTAGTGCTAAGGTGCTTGATGGGAGCAATGCCTGCCTGCAAACCCTGCCTAGCAAGAAGAATTCTTTCTAATATGTCCCCCTCTTTGTGAGAGAAGGCCTCTCGTGCTTTTTTTTTTATTTAAAACTCTTAAAGTGTGTGAGTCTTTGCGGCAGAGAAAGTTCAGTTACTGATTCCGACGTCCTTGCTGCCCGCTGGCGGCGTGGGGTAGAGGCACTGGAAGATGCTGAGCTGAAGCGGTGGTTCAGGACAGACTGCAAATACCAATTCTTTCCCAAGAAAAAGCAATGTGAGTCTGTGCAGCTTTGGCAAACGGTACGGGCTGCTGTCATAGAGGGATACGGCGAGGGCTGGGGTGTGCTCTCAGGAAAGGGGGATTCTGCTTCCTTGTGGCTGAGGATGAGTATTTTGAAGTTTCTGAATGTGCGTGTAGAGTTTTCAACCATGTGTGGGAAAAAAAATGGGAATCCTTTGGTCTGTGCAAGGAGACAGGTCTGGGACCAGTGCATCTCAGCAGCATGCCCCCCTTGAGATGTGGGTGCTGCTGTTCCTGGTCCCTCTGCATTTCCAGTTCTACAAAACCACTGAGTCTTGGTGCAAGTATACAGCACAGCTCAGGTCTTCTCTTTGGTATTGACCATAATTTGTCATCCTGCATACGACATGTGCCGGGTAGGGAGAGGAGCGGGTAAAGCAGAGGCTGTTTGAAAACGGTTCTTCGGGGCGCGGGGTCAGCCTGGGCAGCCCAGCCGGCCACTAATGATGGGCAAGTCATTTACCAGCTTGGAGCTTAATTAGAGCAGCGGTGTGACTGCTTTACTGTTGGGATGTTCTCTCTCTTATGTCTTATCCCAGTCTTTAGGAAATACATGCTCCCTTAGGCTGCTGGCAGCCTGTGGTCGAGGGCATTCGAGGGACAGAGCTTATTGCAGCTGATAAGAATCAGATGATCATTATTATTATTAATATTATTAATTATAACATCATTTCTATAGGTTACTTTCTAGTATTCATTTGAGCACTGTTCCACTGTAGGACACAACCAGCCCTATTTCTGCCCCAGGACAGTGTGTTCTGCTCCAGAACAAAACAGGGGCATCGCAGACATCGCCTGTAGCGGGGACAGGTCTGTTACTTGCTCCCACTGGCCACCTGGCTGGTAGGACCAGTGAATTGGTGTTCAAAGCCTTGGTAATTTCTTGGGGAATTGGGAAGAGTGGTAGGGAGAGCCTCAAAACTTATTTCTGTGGACCCCTGACAAGGCTTAGCAGGGTGCTGCCGGGAGCTGGCCGGACAGCGTGCATGAGCTGCTGAGACCCGTGGGTGCTTCCCATGGGGAGCAAGGGTTGCTCCCCTTCACCTTGCTCTAGTTGAAGTATCTGCTGATCTTGCTTGGGGTTTGTTATCTAAATAACGCTGCTGCTGCATGTTTAAAAACAACCAAGCAAAGCAAAAGCCCCAGGCAAACCCCCTCAAGGGCAAGGCAAGCTGCAGTGGAAGCCAGACCTGGATTATGGCTCACGCTGGCCACCACCGTCCCCGCAGGCAGGGGAGGATGGTCTGGAATGGAAAACATTAATTAAAGTTTAATCTGCTGAAAAGGTACCCAGTCTCGTTTAATTTGCAAACAGCCAGAGCAGTGTAAAAGCACGCACCGGTACCCTAGCAGGCCTGTTGCTGCTTCAGTGGGTTCTGTCCCTGGAAGCCAGATGATTTCCCCAAGCAGCCCAGTGCCGGGGGGGTTCATGCCCCGTTTCAGGTGCTGGGTGCTCACACGAGCCCTGGCCGCTTCCAAGCGAACTTCCCATCAGGATCCCCGAGCCATCTGCAGCAGATTAACTTCTGCAGGCTTCTCGAAATCTCTCCTTCCTGTGGTCTCCCAGCATCAGTTACGAAACCCCAATTTATGCCCTCCAGGTTGACCTCTAAGCCTTTCTTACCTCAGTTGAACTTGCAGCGTATGAATCTATTTACAAGGCTTTGCTTTCACCATAGCAGGGTATTATAGACTGAATTTTCACCATATGGCACTTCCTTCCCAGCTACATCTTCAAGAAATTGCAGCCATCAGCTGTTGTGCTGGCTTCTGCTTCTTTTTTTTTTTTCCTGTACATTCAGCAACTCACCCTACTATTGAAGAAAAATCAAATGGGTACAACGATGGCTCAGGTCAGAAATACTCCATTTTTATGACCTTTGCAAATCCTCTTTACTCGTGGGTTTTATGTGATAAATTAATGCTTTAGTGAGAAACAGTCTCAAAGCAGACATATTAAATAGCACTTGTTTCTGACCTGTGGCATCCTCAAGTCAAGAGTTTTCCGGATTTTCTTGCACACGTTCCTGGTTATCCGTCGGGTTTGTAACGGATACGTTCCTATTCAGTTGGGTCTATTAGGGAAGCAGCTGAAGTCTTCTCAAGCGTGAGATTCAGCCTTTGCTTTCTTCTTCGGAGTACAGATGGCCTGTGGCCAACGGGAGCGGGGGTCCAGCCCGCTGGATTTGTGGCTGCCTCGGATGGAGCCGTCTCCGCTTTGCTGGCTGGCTTGGCTAGCTGTAGCCTGTGGGGGGGGGTTCCCGCCCCCCCATTACTTGATATCGAGATGTCTGTATTCCCTTTCTTCTCTAGAGATCTCCTTCCACATGAATTTGAAAGCCAAGTTAGGTTGTTTTGCGATACTAGTGGTTGTACTTCGCCCTGTGCATATCCTTACTCCCCATCCTTGGTCCTTCACGAGGATGAAGATGCATGTGAGGGTGATGGGAGGTTTGTTCGATGGAAATGAGCACAGGGCAATGGAAATCGCAATACCCGAGGCGGGAGAAGGGCCTAGAGTGCTTAATATGACATTATCAGGCAGCCCGAGCAGTCCCAGTTGTGGATTATCGGGAGTTGTCCCATGAATTTTAAGTGTAATTCCAGGGATTTTTAATGAATCCACATCTGTTGGAGGTGCTACCCTGTAACCAGAGAATTATCATGCATAATACTTTCTTTTTTAAAAAGGGAGAAGCAGCAGCTTCAGGTCAGCGCTCTGCGAAGTGTTGGAGAGGCAGGAGGAGAGAGTCGTCGTGGTCACAGGGGCAAAAGGAGAGAGACGTGGAATACACTTATTAGTATTGCGTTGCAATCTCATTTAATATCTTTTTTCCATAAAAGGTTTCTTTCTTAGACCATGATAATGGTTGGCTGTGATCTGTCTAGATTTAAGCAGAGCATCTGGCGCCCAGGAAATTATTATTTGAAGTCGGTACGGTGGTGGTTAACATTAAAAATGTAAAGGGGAGAAGGAGGTGGCTAAAGGGGAGCCCCGGCGTTGTACGTGCCCGGGAGTTACCGGGGGATGGCAGCAGCGGGGTTAGGGTATGTGCTCTGCAGAAGTAACGTTGGCAATGCTAAGGAGGCCTAGGTGTGACGTGGGGAGGGTTAGATGTGACAGTATGTATTAGGGTAATAGAGCGGGGGAAACTGGAGAGCAGAAAATGCAAAATAACGCTTTTAGAGCAACACTTTGCTATCACCTGGGGTCTTGCCATCTAGAAATGATGGGAAGGGAAAAAGATCTGACTTAGGATGGGGTTTTTTGTAGGATGACTGAGGTATCTGAGCCACCTACGAAAAGACTCTGGTTTATTTACTTCTTAGGATGCGTTAGGCAAGGCATCCTTCAGTACAGACTCAGCAAGGTTCCAGCTGCTGTGCCAGGCCTTGGTGCGGCCTCGTTTGGAATATTTTGTGCTGTTCCAAGAATTGCGTTCCAAAAGATGAAATTATTTGGACCAGGTACAGAAAAAGGGCCTCTGGGATGATAAGAGTAGTGTAGGATCTTTCTTATGTAAGTGTATTACAGGAGCTTGTCTTGTTCAGCCTGGGGGTCGGGAGGGCACGGGCTGACTCTCTGGAAGTGCATTGGGGGTTAAGAGTCGAGGAGGAATATTTTTCTTAAATTAAAAGAAAATGTGTGTTCACTGTTAAATGAGCTATAAACTGAAAATGAGTAAGTTTGGATGGAAAATGAGCAGGTGAGTGCTAGCAATTCAAGGAGTAAAGGTTTTTTCAAGCTAGGATAGGGAAGAGGGAGCCTAGCAGGCATCCTGCACGGCGGGGGGTGTGGGCTTGGTTGGGGTCTCCTCTGCGTGGTCCTGGGGTCTCCTCTGCGTGGTCCTGGGGTCTCCTCTGCGTGGTCCTGGGGTCTCCTACCTATTTGTCCCTCTGCCAGTTCCCGATCATTCTTCATCTTC
>NW_009260758.1:913763-915780 GCF_000687185.1 Egretta garzetta
TTTATTCTTGCAGTCCTTTCTCCCCTCCTTTCCTTTCTGCAAAGCAGAATACAAATGCTCTCCTATTCTCAAGTCAAAGCTTTGGAAACCAAGCGCTTCGGTAAATGTGGAATTAAAGCAGAATGAATTTATTTTGCTATATTAACATTTCATTTATATATTATAGCAAAGGGACTTAAGTGAGAGATTTATATGTCTCCTGGAAGACCGTTTTGATACAGTTTATTGAAATAAACTGGGAACGTTAGAGATGCCTCTTTTAACTTGTGGCCTGAAATTAAAACGAAATGATCGGCGTATTGGCTAATTAAGAGAAGACATTTGTAATTTAAATTTCAGCATTCAGTGTAGCTGTAAGTCACAGGGTAACGACGATCGCTAGAACAATATTGCGAGACGCTGACATTTGCATTCTGGCGATGAACTTGTGAAAAGGATCGACCAATTTAGAGTTTAACGATGTCGTTAGGGTGGCTGAGTGTGCGCGCTCTCCACCGGCAGCGTGCTGCCGTCCGGCTGCAAAGCTGCTTTAAACAGGAGTGGATTTGGACTTTTGCTCAGCAGTTCAGCTGAAAGGGGCTGGTCTTTGATATCCCTTCAACCTGAAATGAGCGCCAGTTCAACTAGCAGGGAGTGGATTAAATGTGATTGCAATAATGCACATAAAAAGCCCGTGTAAAACCAGAAGTTAAATGCGCTTTTATTGGGGTGAGGACTCTTAGGTTTGCGGAAGGGATTGTAAAATTCTGCGGAAAAGCTGGAGGTGTGGGGGGAGTTTTCTTTACTGCCTGCGTTACACGGCACCGCGGCAGCCTGGCGTGGTGCAGGTGGGCACCCATGGGGCTGGTGGTTTTTCTGGGCCAGTAGCTGCAGTTCTGCTCCAGCTGGTCCCTGTGGGTGCCCCTCGGGGTGACTGGCCCCGTCAGCATGGGGCCAAGCTCAGCCCCAGCCCAGCGGGACTGTTGGGCTTTGGCTCCCCCGGAGCAGATATGTCTGCCCAGAGAGGCACAAGGTGCCCTGCGTGTAAGGAGCGGCTGGTTTGGGGCAGGGGGGGCTGTGGTGCTCGCACAGAAGGCAGAAATAGAGGTATCGATCAGCGGGGAGACGAGGTGGCTTTTCGTTTGGCTGGGTTTTTGGTGGAGTTAGAATCATAGAATCACAGAATGTTTTGGGTTGGAAGGGACCCCTAGAGGTCACCTAGTCCAACCCCCCTGCAGTGAGCAGGGACACCGCTAACTAGATCAGGCTGCTCAGAGTTAGGGGCATGGTTGTGGAGACAAACCTTGCCGCTTGAAGAGAGCGTGAGCCGGTCGCGTACGCAGTGCAGATCTGTCTGACGTGGTGCTGTGTCGGGTCCTGCGCCCCGGGGACGAGGGGGGAGCCGGAGCAGTGCTCCTTCTCGTTGGGGGGCTGTGGTGCAGCTGATGAGGCCATCCTCGGGGCAGCATCCCGTGAGCCATGGGCTGCTCCGCATCATGAAGACGTGTCTGCAAGCTGCAGGAGACTTTCTTGCGAGAAGTAGCCCGTGAGTCCCGGCTCCGTGCCCTGCGGAGATGGGACTTCAGCACTTGCAGACCAGGCGGTGAGAACCCAGAGGTGGCCACAGGGATGCTCCCATTGCCCACAGCTCCGACGGCGGTGAGGGTGCCAGCTGAGGCTCTCCTTGATGCTCCCATTGGAGACCCTCCAGCTTCCGGCGCTGCGCAGTGACCTGGCTCTGTCTTGTCCTCTGCTGTCCTCCCCGGTTTAAAGCCTTTAACCCAACTGAAGAGCCGCTCCCAAGCCTTGTACTTAGAGCGTGGTCACCCCCTCGCTTAAAGCAAAAGCAGGGACCGATGGCAGGGTGCTTCAGAGCTTTGTCCTCAACGAGCTTTGTCCTCTCCAATGGCATGGCAAATGGCAAAGAGAGGCCAGAAATATCCCTGTAATGATGTGGTGTAATCCCGTGGCATGTGAGCCCGTGCCCACGCTGAATTCCTTCTCTTTTGGTCTGTCTCAGCGGGAGAGGTGCTATTTG
>NW_009260758.1:915793-929587 GCF_000687185.1 Egretta garzetta
TGCTGAAATGAAATCATGGAATGTGGTTTCACTGGAGAATACTCAGAGTCCATTGCTGGAGCTGTTGTTTTTTATAAGAGTGAAATTATTGAATTAAATCAAATAACTAAAAGGAAAACAAGGAAATCACGGTCTGTTTATAAATGACTTGTGAGCATAAAAAGAGGCTACATTTGCTGGCAGAATTATTCATGATGAATTATTTGCTCAGTCCTAGTTAGTAAAAGATTTACAATAATTCCTGCTCTCTTTTTCTGTGTTCAGCCGGATAGCTGTTTCCTCTGTGGATATTATATCAAAATCTTTACGTACAGTAAACACCATTTCTTATTGCAAGCATCTATCTTGGAAGCAAAAGAAAAAAAATAAAAAGGAAAGGAAAATGCACCATGAAGATTGATTTCTTTTATATTTATTGAGTTAAAAATTGCAGACTTGAATTGAAACAGGGTCTCATTTATCATCAGACTTGGTTGCATCTTTAAATAACCCCCTTTTTATCGAAATATGTTCACAACATAATTTATGAAAGTAGCAATTTGGCAGATTGAACTATATTTTTCTGAATTGAATCTCTGTTCTCTCTGATTTAATATTTAATAACTAAAGCATATCTGCTGGTGAACTAGATAGAAGTGACAACTCCTCTATGTGGGCTGATTAGGGGAAGAAAATCCTGCAGGCAAGCGATATCTTAGTTTTCAAAGGATGCTTTTAATCTATTCAATTCGTATTCGTCTTTGAAATTTTTATAATGGTTTGAACAACCTTGAATTAACAAATGTAAATGAGTGTTTTAAATCATACTTCTTAAAGACTTACCTTCAGAGAAGTGAGTTCTGACTTCTTGCAGTAGATATTTCTAGAGAAGGTCCACAACTTAATGATCTTTTTAGCATTGCAGTAAATGTAGAAAATATTTTCTAAGAAATAAAATATTTGTTCTGTAGAAGTAAGGCCTGGGTTTGCCTTGTTACTTAAAGGTGTGTTTAAATATTGGGTACCACCATTGGGTTGAATCAGACTGAAGTCAAGAATTGTCTGACTTAAAAAGGAGAAAAGTCTCTGAAGCTCACAAATGACTTTTTTTTTTTTAAAAAAAAAAAAAAAAAACAAGTAAAAATGTCCCTCATTGCTTACAGATTTGATGGGTTAAGGGACTTGGATGTGATTGCTGTGCTGGATAGCTACGTACACAGAAGTTAAAACAAGACAGGATTGCTGCCCCAAACAAACCCAAATGAATCTCATCCGAGGCTTCATCGCGTTGGAATAAGTCGATATTCAGCATTTGTGGGTTTGTTGTGTGTCCGTACCGTCAGGCTGCAGCAGGGCTGTGGCTGCACGAGGAGCCCTCGTCCTCTGGGGAGGACAAATACCGAAGAGACACGGAGGGAACAAACGAGGAGAAGGATTTTCTTGTGCTGTTCCGGGCTGGTTGAACATTCGTAGTCCTGGCTATAAAAGCATGGCTTGATATTTATGGCTGCCATTACAGCCTTGTGCCTTAAAAAGAATATTCTGGTTTTGTGGTAGTGCAAGTCTGAAGGGGTAAACCTTCGGCCGAGACATCACCCCATCTCCCCCCACTGCTCCCTGCTCATCGCGCTTCCACGGGGAGGGATGTGGCTGGGGCCGGGAGCTGCCCGCCCACCGCAGGCACATCCATCGGCTTTTCACCGTCAGTGCCGTATAAGTAAATATAAAAGTCTAACGTGGCTTTAACCTTCCTCCAGCTGGGGTTTTTTGCAGGGTCACTGTGGGCAGGCGGCTCCTCTTGGTCTCCTCGTCTCTGCTGCAGGGGGTCTGGTCTGGGCAAAGGGAATAGCAGCCGTGCCTAAAGCAGCTGGGCTGGTTTGGGGGTCTGGTCTGGGCAAAGGGAATAGCAGCCATGCCTAAAGCAGCTGGGCTGGTTTGGGGGTCTGGTCTGGGCAAAGGGAATTGCAGCCGGGCTGGTTTGGACACGAGTTACCTGCCCACTTTCCACCAGCTTGGGCCTGATTCAAACGGCAAGATTAAATGCGCTCGCTTATATAATGATGTAGCATTTTAAAATATAGGAAGAGTCGTAGCAGAATTAGAGAGGGAAAAAAAAAAACCCTTTGGCTTTTCCATTAAGCTGACAAAAAAAAAAAAATAGAAATTTTGATTTGCTTAATGTGCAGTTGCCACCTGCCCAACGCTCACGCCTTCCCCGCTGGGCATATTCTGGTAACAGTTAAACAGCTTTCATCTTTCCTTTTATTGTTAGTGTATTGGCAGCTTGCAGGTTTGGCATAAATATTTGGATGCAATTAGAATAAAGCAATATTGAACTGTTGTAGTGGGAAACCCAGATCCTTCACGTAAGGAGAAACCTCTCCCTTCAACAGCGGCTCCTCCACCAGCCTTGACGTGAGGTTTCAATCGCAGTCTGCTGGGAAACGAGGAATAGCTTTTAAATTTTGTTGGGGATTTTTTTTTCCTCCCTTAATTGTGCCTATTCCTGTCTTCCTCCAGCACTTAATTGATTTCTGCATCCTTGCAGCGTCTTCTTCCAGGCCTGAAGGGCGCCGGGGTTAGATAGAGTCCTAATAAGCGAGAGCGATTTGGCTTAAATGGGTGGCAGAGCTGTGTCTTGAAAGATGTGAAGAATAATTAACTGGCAATTTATAATGTGTTAATTAAACGTAGTGATCATTTCACACTATTGCAGTCTGTAATAATGCACAAGTGCCTTGGTAGGCAGAGATTTATGGTCACTTTGGAAAGGGCTGCGGACCCTTTCCTGCATGCGGTAGATCACTGGGATTTGACTTGCTTTTGAGAGCGATTGTAAGGTTTTGGTTGGGGAGAAATTGGAGGATGGGTGGGTGCATACATGGGGGGAAGCCTGCCCAGCTCATACCGATTTTAATTATCAGGTTTTTAAATGGATTTAGCCCAAGGGGCAGGTGCCGAGCTCGCAGCCCTGGGGATGGGTCTGTGTGGTGCGGCCGTGGCCCCGCGCGCTCCCCGGCATCCCAGCCCGGCCCTGCTGCGGAGGGGGCATGGCCAGGCGGGTCCTGGGATCTTGGAGGTTCCTCATCGCTTGCTCTCCGGCGTGGCCGTGTGGTGTGCCAGTCGGTGGCTGCGAGCCTGGGAGGCCACGAGTCCTCCCTGCTCAGCGCCGTGTGTCCTCCTGCAGATGGAAGTGAAGGGTTCATGCCGCTGGCATCCAAGGAGCCGCACCAGTCTAAAAGTAGTATAAATAAAGCAAGGATAAGAAAGGAGCAGACATGCATGTGGAAGACAGGACGGCATAAACAGGGTGCTCTCCCGTGCCTGGCAGCTGACACCATTGCACAGCCTATTTTTGCATCCTCAGCAATGCTCTGCCTCTTAAAAAAGAAAAAAAAAAAGCTTTCCAAGAATTTTGGGACAGGTGAAAAATATAATCCCCAGGCCAAATGGCCAAGGAAGATGACTGTTGAAGGAAAGCTTAAAATAAAACGGTTGCTGGGGAGAGATGAAAGCTTAGGGTTGGGAAGCATAACAAGACGTGTAATATGTAATTAAAATCTAATTTATCAAGAGTAGCAGCCCTTACATGGGGTTTGGGGTTTTTCTCAAACTCCTGGAACTATGAAGTTCTCCGAGAACTTGGGTGATCAATAACCCATTACAATACTGACACCAACTCTGAACCTAATCGCCAGCAACAGCGCAGTAGAGCTTGCCTAATGAGTTATAAGAATTATTGGAATGGGCAAAAGTGTGTGGGGTTAATATCCTCTTTCTTAATATATTTTTCTCTCTATACGTTGATCTCTTGAGTGGAACAGAATTCAGGCTAAAAAGGAGGATAATTATTAGATTTGTCTTCTATCCAAGCTCAAACTGCAAGCGCAGCAGCTATTTTTCACTGCTTGGATAAAATTCTGATTTTCTGGAATACAAGAAGCCCTCTTGTTTTACAAGCATGGCTCCTAAACCTTGCTGCCTTTCATTCTTAATGAAGCATACAGATGTACAATATTTTTTTCTTCTTAAAAAGCTTATGTGTTTAGGTACTTCTTTTTTCTCTTGCGTTTAAAGTGAATCTGTTCATACTGCTGGAATCTGAAAATTCTAGAATTAAAACTTGTGTCCCTTTTGACGGAAATTATGAAACCCCTTGCCTGTTGCGGGCTTTGGACCAGGTTTCACATCCATCCAAATCAAGTGTCAGAAGTGGCCCTGCCTTCCCGTGAAGTCTCGGGCAGACGCGTATGTTGGTAGGACAGAAGGATGCTCTAACGTTAACGCATCTGGTAGTTCACATCCTGGCAACTCTGGTGTTTCATGAATGGTGGGCCTTTTAATTTCTTTTTAGAAGTATTTTGCTTATAGAGATGTTGTCTGTCTTGGCGTTCTTCGGTGTATATTCAAGTCATGCATTTGTTTGAGGAGAACAGCAGACACACATTGGGACTTGCTGTGACTTAGTGGTCAAAAACCAGATGATAAATATCCAGCTCTTGGCAGCTCACCTGTAACTTGCTGGCTGATGCATGCTGGCGTCTCCTGCTCTAATTAAGGTTTGCTCTGCACTTGTCAGCTCAGTAGCCTGGTGATCTGTGGGCAAAGGATGGAAAATCAGTGTTGGGGCTGAAGCAGTTTTACTCTTTCCTAACAATTTTCACCATGGCCGAAGGGCCCGCTGGAGGAGGGGGGCCGTCAGCTCTCCCAGAAGAGCATCTCCTGCTGTGGCTGTCGGAGGCACTCGGAGGGACCGCGCGGCTTCGCCCTCTTCTTGCCTGTGAATGAAAGAAACATCAATGCTTTCTTTTCTCATTTACCCGTTTATTTAAATACCTGTACAGGTAAATACATTTCTTCCTAAGGGGCATCCAGTCTTGATTCCAAAATGTGTAGTGATGGTGGACTCGCTGCTTCTCAGCTTGGTTTTATCCAGGCTGATTAAGTTCGCTTGGGTGTCCTCATTTGAATTTTTCAGCATCCAGTCACTTATTCCTTTTGCACCTTTCAGTGCAAAATTGAAGAACACTCCAGCACTGTTTTTTTCCTGAAAATAATCAAGGTGATGCACTGTAATCAAGCCACCTCTCGGTCGTCGTCTCGCTAAACGAGGTTGAACTTTTTTTAGTTTCTCTCTGTCAGCCCTTGAACCCTTCTCTGGTATTGTCAGTTGTTCAGGTTTTTCTTAAGCAATGAGGAAGAGGAATGAACGCCACGCTGTAGCGGTGTTGGTGTCCTTAATGCTACGTACAGGTCCCCATCTCCATGCGGTGCCAGTCCCTGGGGACCCCGCTCCAGCCCCCAGACGGTGGCATCGTGGCAGAGACACAGTTGGAGACAGGGAGGTTGTACACGGGAACGTGTATATATATACACATATATATATGTGTGTGTGTGTGTGTATATATATATATATATAAAATGATACTTAGGGATGCACCTGTAAATTGTCTAGGTACCTACTAGATGTGACTGAGTCCGTTAAAATGAACGCGTAGCTAACTTCCCCAAAAGGCTAAACCAGGGAAATTTCTTGAACCCAGGCCTTTGTACCGGGAAGTTGTGAGATTTGTACGTGTAAAAACGGCAAAAAATTCCACCGAATTTTAGCTATCAAAGCCGAATTTGGCTTCTAAGGTTCATTTAATCACTACAATGGCTTAGTTAGAGAGAACACTGCAGAAGGGTAATTTATCTTTATTTGTCAGCTCCCCAGGGCTGAGTTCTTTTGAAGGGCAAAAGTGAATAGGAGGGAAGAATAAATTGTAAGCTGTCTAATTTTTGACCCGAGATTTCTTTCAGACATTATGTTTAGGGAGTTTTCGAGCAGTGGCATCAGGAGACCATCGGTCAAACCCGTAAGGTGTGCCAGCCTGTGATTTGGCTGAGCCTGGGAGATGCTGTAGGGGTTTATACTTTTTAACCAAGGAAAAGGTGCACAAGATTTGAAGGGGACTGGAATGAGCAGAGTTCTCTGCAGATCTTCATAGTTGGGGGGGGAGGAATTAATTTAAGCAATATAAATTGGTTCGGTGAACCTACATTTTCACTGTGTTTCAGTGTGGCGGCAGCAGCGGCACGAGCCTCATCTGACGGCCACCAAAGTCAATAGAAAGACTTATTGATTTCAAAGGGGCTTGAATCTTATTTAATGAAAACTTCACCGAAGACAACTTGCCCATGTCCTGACTAATGTTGTTGTAAGGGAAACTGCTTCCTGCTGCGCATTTAAAAATGGGTCACTTTTGTGATTAAAGCTGATTCCTAGGGAAGCTGTCCTTGCGCTAGGTCACCTGTACGCGTGGACAGAGCGCTGCATCTCAAAGGGTGGCAAAGTCGCCTGTCAGTTACAGGAGTTAATTGACGTGTAAAACCCCACTAATATATGGTTGCAAAAATAAAATGATGTTTGGGAATGGACTCGTTAACGTCTCTAACAGTAACTTTGCTCGCTTGCGTTGTGCTCCAGGTTAGGTTTTGTGATTGCGTTGTCCTGCTCTGGTGCCTCTTTCCAGGTTCTGGTCCAAGCACTTGTAACATTTTTCCCATTTGGGTCTTAAATTGAAGCTATCCGAAGCTTTAAAAGCACGTTTTCCAGTCCCGCTGTAGACAAAGCTAAAACCTTGACAGGCAAATGGTAGAAATCTTCCGAGAACGATCATTCTCCATGGGCTAGGTCTTGGCTGCCAGAGGGAGATAACTGATGGACACGAGCAGTTGGGCTAGAAACTGGTAGCGTGGAGATGAAAATCGGGTAGGTTTTACCATTCTGTTGGCTGATGAAATCATGGTTGCTCACAGGGTAGAGTGTTGGCATGATACATGGCATTGGCATGATTAAGCCACCACCAACGCTGCTGGACTTAATGCTGCAGTCGGATTTAGCAGTGAGATGGTTAATGCACTTCAGCTATCGCTATCTCATCCTAAACCTCTGTGCCTTTACACATAGTGAAGCCAGACAATTCCAGTTTTCTCCTATGAAACCAAACGCCACCTATATCCCGTCTCCTGGAGGAAACCAGAAGTCACCTTAGAATTAACTAGACTCACATATAAAATTTTATATGTGAGTCTAGTTAAAACACATAAAAACACACATAAAAATTGCTGTCTGAGCTCTCAGTGTTTTGGGTCGCTTATATCTGACACTGTTTCATTAAAAAATGAGACCAACAATAATTTTGGGGCTCCCCTTGAAGTCTGTCTAGATATGTGTGTGGGAAAACTTTATCTTAAAATTCACCTTTATTATGACTTGACAAAATGCAGTGAACTAAGGCTTAATGGTGAAATTATTTTAAATACAAGCTCTTAAACTTATGCTTATTTTTTAGAAATGTTTTTTAGATCACACATGCCATATCTTTAGTGGTCTTTAACAGAAAGTGTCAAAGATGCATAAGCAAAAATTGATTTTCTAAAACAGTAGGAGAAACTTGGCTGCAACAGTCATAATCCTTTGAATTAGAATGTTAGGCTTTGATTAGAGGCAGTGTCTCACAGTTAGGGTTCGCACATCTTGCTCTATCGCCGTACAGCATTTATTTTACATTCTCTCATTGCTCTTTGAACGGTTCAGTTTGGTTAATGGGACTTAAGAGGTAAAAGTCATCTTGAATCCGTTGCCTTGAAGATGAATATTCAGAAGGTAAATCTGACTTCCTAGCTATTATAATTGCTGTGGATTCTTTAGTTCCCTTTTTCATTTTTCTCTTTGTATTTCCTACTCTCCCGCCCGTGGTAATTTTTTACCGAGGTATCTCAATTTACCAGGGATATAAGCTAAATAAGTTGACCTCGTGTATATGGTGACAAGAAGATACAAGCAGAAAAGGTCAAGTAACATGCGGCAGCATTTGTTTCTAGCATGTGATGAACAACAAATTTATGGTGGATGCTTGGTTTTATATTGCCCATTAAAGCGATATTCATCCATAGTGGTGAGCAGACAGCACACACAAATTTCCAGTTTAACGAGGTTCAACTTCATTCACTTCTACGTGAATTCTCTGTTTCTGCTCCAGCCTGGAGGTGTCGGGGAGCTTCCGCAGCCGCCACCGTGCACGACAGAGCAGCAATGAGCTAGTAGAGATGAGATGTGAAAAGTGAGATAAGTTGGAAGCCCTTTGGGAAGCTGGGGCAGTAATTAAAGCTGGCAGTAATTAAACATGTCCTAGCTCAGGCAAGAGGAAGATCCACTGCAATCAGCAGAGGCTCTTGGCTCTCCCACCCGGTGGGTGACGCGGGACAGAGCCAGCGTTCATGGGTAGGTGCAAGATCTCCCTTCTTCTGGTGGAGAAAGAGGCTGGAGCAGAGCTGGGCACAGCAGTCATGCCTTTCGGTTGATTTTGTCTTGAGTTTTTTCAGTTTTCATCCATAAACTTGGATTATGGATGAGGAAGCCTGACGGAACAGGAGGGTTGGGCAAAACCCCATGCCAGGGCTGCCCATAGCAGCCTTCACGCCGTGCTTCAGGCTCCCCCCGCCGCAAACACCCCGCAGGATTTTCTGCTCTGTGCTTGGGCACTGCCCCAGAAGTAGAGACCTGAGGAGCTTTGGGGATGCTCTGGAAAAGGAAGAATAGCGGATAGGACCTCTATGTACAGGCATGAAGTGAGCTGTTCTCGGCTTCTACCAGTCTCCTAGCTTTAAGCAGACTATAGTAAATTAGCTGAAACACTCACAAGATAATTCCAGTTGGCTGTCTTTCTAATAAAATTGTCTTTCTGTCCTTCCTGCTTCTTGCCATGAAGTTGGGGAGTTTTAAAGTGAGGGCGAAAAGCTGCAGACACCAAGGCAGCCTTGAGCGTGGCCCCGGAGAGGAGCAGCAGTGAGAGGGGTTTGGGCTCGCGCCGTCCCCGAACACCTCAGCCCTCGTCAGCCACCGCTATTCAGTGGTTCCAGAAATAAAGATCTTTGTTCCAAAACCCATTTTAGGTTGCTAAGTGACAGCAGCGTTCCTGCCTTTTGCCTTGCTTACTAAACCCGGCTCCTAAAAGCAAGGAAACGAATAGTTAAGGGGGGCATGATCAAATTCGGAGTGCTGGGTATTAAACAAATTACTGCGGGGGGGGGAAAGAAATGTGCATTTTGGTGCACGTAAAGGCCAGGCCTCCATCCCGGTGATGGGAGCACCCCGGGGCGGCCGGCGGAGGCAGGGGCACCTAAGCCCATCAGAGCTGCACGTGTCCACCGTGTCCCTCCCAGCAAGGGGGTGCTCCGGAAGGGAGAGCCGGGGGGTCACGCTTTGGCCGGGCTGTGCGCTTGCCTTGTCCCTCTGAAAATACCCAGGCTGGGGTCAAAGTCACTCGAAAATGTTTTTCAGTGTCCTGCTGCTTTGTTGCACTTTTTTTGCTTCACTCCCAAAAATCCGGGTATTGCGATGGTATTTCTAGGTGATGCACCTATTTCTCCCTTTAAAGCATCTCTTGAACATAAAAATCTGTGTGTTTCTCATTTTCTCTCTCTAGTAGGATTTTCTTTAGAGGTAGAAAGGTAGCAATGCATATTTTAAAAACACAATAATCATTTTAAAAATAATAAAATCCAAAAGGAGCTTTCAAATTAGGCCCGCATTAAAACAACGTGGCAGCGTTCCTGTGGCCCTTAGCAAGGGGAGGAGGAATTCAGGGCTGAATTATTTTGCCTTTGGGAACAGCCTGGTCGTAGCGTGATCCTTAGGTCTGCAGAGAGAAAATCCAATGAGTGATGCTTCGGCTCTTGCCTTGAATTTGGTACAGTGATTTAATTATCTTAGCGTGTAGGGGAAAATAAACTGTGCCAGATAAGCATCTAGAGCCGTGCTTGCCTCCCTGGAGGGAGGGACTGGAGTTGAGAGGGACTAAAATAGGATTTCTTAATAAAAGCTCATTAACGGTGCCTGCAACGCCGGTCCCAGCGCTAACTATGACAAATATGTATATTTTATGATCACAGGAAAGTGCTACTCAAATATAAATCATTCCTTCTGTACAGCGTACTCGAAAAAAAGTTGTCAGATATTTTCAATCAACAGCAGTTGGCTTTGCAAAACTCCTCATCGGCTGTGATAAGCTATTAGGGGAATGGACACATTGAAAATCAAGTCCCAAAAGCATCCATCACCTTTACTGCCCCTCTCCAAAGTGAAAGGGTTTATTTTGTTGGGGGAGGAGTTTGCAAAGGACTGATGGAAACTGGGGAAGACAGAGAGAATTGATGGGGTTTAGTGTTTTTCCAGGTGGGACATCAGGGTTTGAAACAAGGACTGAGAGAGAATTCGTGTTCCTGCGGTGCTGAAAATGCTCCGCAAAGTCTCCAAACCACAGAATTGCAGGGAAAATCTGATGCTTTGTGTTACTTTGGTTTCATATAGGACTTAACACCCCACTCCTCCCCCCCTAAAAAATACATTTTAGTGCCCCTGAGGTCAATGCGCCTCAAAACCATTTGCAAAGGGACGGGGCTCTGTCGTTTCGGTAGCGGCTGGGATATGCTGGGTTGGTTTCCAGAAGTTGGTGTCTGAAGGCAGAGATGCTCGGCGGTGCGGGAGGGCTGCGAGACCTCTGCTTAACACCGCTCTCTTTCTTAATAAAAGCTCATTAACGGTGCCTGCAACGCCGGTCCCAGCGCTAACTATGACAAATATGTATATTTTATGATCACAGGAAAGTGCTACTCAAATATAAATCATTCCTTCTGTACAGCGTACTCGAAAAAAAGTTGTCAGATATTTTCAATCAACAGCAGTTGGCTTTGCAAAACTCCTCATCGGCTGGGATAAGCTATTAGGGGAATGGACACATTGAAAATCAAGTCCCAAAAGCATCCATCACCTTTACTGCCCCTCTCCAAAGTGAAAGGGTTTATTTTGTTGGGGGAGGAGTTTGCAAAGGACTGATGGAAACTGGGGAAGACAGAGAGAATTGATGGGGTTTAGTGTTTTTCCAGGTGGGACATCAGGGTTTGAAACAAGGACTGAGAGAGAATTCGTGTTCCTGCGGTGCTGAAAATGCTCCGCAAAGTCTCCAAACCACAGAATTGCAGGGAAAATCTGATGCTTTGTGTTACTTTGGTTTCATATAGGACTTAACACCCCACTCCTCCCCCCCTAAAAAATACATTTTAGTGCCCCTGAGGTCAATGCGCCTCAAAACCATTTGCAAAGGGACGGGGCTCTGTCGTTTCGGTAGCGGCTGGGATATGCTGGGTTGGTTTCCAGAAGTTGGTGTCTGAAGGCAGAGATGCTCGGCGGTGCGGGAGGGCTGCGAGACCTCTGCTTAACACCGCTCTCTTTGCCTGTCGGAAGCGTTCGTAGCTGCTGCCAAGGCCAAGGTGTGCCCAGGTGGGTTTGCATTTGATCACTCTGCTTATTATAACTGCTTCTCTTAAACCCCCTGCATTTTATAAGAATACCGGCGGTCCGTTCTCCGTCGTTCCTTACAGGTTCTGGAGCGCAAGAACAGAAAAAGTAAGGAAAATACAAATATATTCTGCGAAGGTGCTTGGGTGGTGCTGTGACGCCTTGTACCGCTTTAAAAATTCATATGCCCCGGGCAGTAGGAAGTTGCCCGAAATCTGCAAAAGCTACGGGGATTGAAATGAAACTTTTAAATAACAGCCGTGTTGTAGGTATGCGCTGCAATCCATTGTGCCTTACCTGATGTGGTAATTACTACCGTTGCAGAACATTTTAATTACAACACTGAGTCAAACTTCTGCATCTCGTGAAAGCTCCTGACTACAAAAACGATATTATATATGCGCAGATACAGTTTTTCTACTAATATTTCTCCTTCCCTTCTATTTAGCTGTTAGCAGAGGCCAATTGCTGCTGTCACATCTCCTACTTGTTTAAGAGTTTCAAGATTTTTCCAGCGTTGTGTGGAAAACGGAAACATTTTCTTTATAGACTTATTAAATTGTCAATGGACCCTTGTGTTAGAAACTCGCTTTTAAAATCCAGCTGGGCAGAGAAACTCTTTGCTATAGTGATCCTGGAAGCTGGTAGCGTGAAGGCTGCAAGTTCAAGTTTGAGTGGTTTAGCAGCATCACGAAGGTCTTCTCAGGGTGAGATTAGACAGAGTGGTCTGTAAAGGCAAACTGGGAGAACAGGGATGTAAACAGCTCTTCAAGGCTGGCAAGCGCCAGCCTGAAACAGGGGATTTTTAAATTAAATTACACACCCTCCTCTGTTCTTCGGTTGCTTCTAAAAACAACAATGTAGGAGATAAATCAAAATTAATTTTGCACACCCTGGGAAATTCTTAATGGGAAGCTTATGTAAAGCCCTGTGCATCCAAGATTTGCTCTTTCAGGTTTCTCTTTTGCTGGGCATTATGCTGAGAAATTAAGTGCTAATAACCATTTTCAATAACTGTCCTCTTTGTTTCATCCCAAGCTACTGATAATTTTTGCTGCAAGTATCTTGCTCTTGCTCGCAGCCTCGGTCTCCCTCTGCCTCACAGACCCAGCGCTACCTTTAAAAACCCCTCAGCAGCCTAAAATCACACAAGGCTTGGCTGTGCAATCACGTTTTGACTCGGCAGCAAAATCACAGGTACATAGGGAAAGGAACCACGGGATGAGACGGGACCCGGAGCCGTTCACCAGACGTCGGCTTCAGCCTGGGCTGTCGTGAAGCCCAAGGTCCGACGGTAGCGAGCGCCCGCGGGGCGAGAAGGGCAGGGGTAAGGTGAGTGTTAGGGGAGCCTGCACGGGGATGGTACAATATTTATACTGAATATTTATAAACTGGTATTCATGAGCCCGTGCTTGTTCGAAGAGCGCTAGCGTATACCCACAGGTATTTCCCTTTGATGTTTCTTTAGTCTTCAAGATCAAAATCAACCTTGTGGCTAAAAACATTCTTTGCAAGGAGTACTCGGCCACCTGTGAAAAACAGTTGGATTTCTGTAATCTGCATTGCGGGCGCTCGGCCACCCCTGAACCGGGTGTCCTGTGTGACCACCTTTCCCTGTTAAAAATGCTGCCCAAGAAGGATGTGATGAATACCTGGTTTGCATTTTAAAAAACTAATTTTTTTTTTGGCATAAAACCCAAGGAGCTGTTGTTCCCTTTGCCTCAGAGGTGTGTGGGAGTTGGGTAGGTCCGTGGCGAAGATGAGGGAGCCCTTGGCAGAACATGAGGCCACGGACGATGATGATTGCAGTGTGCATGCCTGGGCAGGGGGTGTTGCGTGGCAGAAATTAGAGGAGGCCACTTGCCAGAAGGCGGCAATGAAAGGAGAGGGAGATGGTAGCCTGTAGGTGGGAAGGAATAAAGCCTCAATGTTGTGCCCTTACATACAGCCAGGACAATAATTCCAGCAGATTGCGGAAAAGCAGAGACACTTCTGGCCATTGAGCGTTATTATTTATTTATGACTTGCTACTTTATTGACATGGAAAACCGTTTTGGAGAGCAGCTGATACAGGTTTTGCAATTTAATTTCTAGCTGCATGGGGTTGGCGTATGACGAGCATCTCACCTGATGGGCTGTAAGAGATGCCTTTGTAATTCTGTGCTTTGTTAGCTCTCTGGAAGGTTCAAATTGCGCTTGGGAAAATGAAGAACAAAAATACGCACGATGACTCGATTAACTACCTGGCGCTTGCACTACAGCTCTTTTCAGGATCACTAAGGCAAAATTAGTTCCTTAAAACATGCCTCAAATCCAGAAATTTCTTTACTAAGAGACTAATGAAAAGGTTGACAAAAAGGAATTGTTAAATCCATCCTCTCATTAAATCCATCACACCGCCCTGAAATAAAGATTTATAGTCGTGTGGTTTATGCGAACCAGACTCCGTGCTTTCATGGCTTTGGTAGGGA